>NC_090742.1:2134237-2136737 GCF_036898095.1 Palaemon carinicauda | reverse complement strand
AAACGATATTGCAAGCCACTTTGAATTAGAATTTATTGTTTGTCTGTTGAGCTAATCCAAAAAATTGGGTTATTGGATTATCCTCTTGTTAGACTTAGAAATTTAAGCTATCGGATTGGACGTGGATTCATTTCGCTTTTTTTGCTATATTGGAATAATGACTAAACAATTTGGAGACTTCTATGCACTTTCAACGTGTCTCTCTCTCTCTCTCTCTCTCTCTCTCTCTCATGAAATGTGAAGCATATGGTTCCCATGACATATAGCTGACATCGGAAGATCTATACAATGGATCACTCGTGAATCTGATCACACACACACGCACGCACACACACACGAGGTCGTAGTCCCCTCAACCCTTACCATTGGAGATGTGGGTGGGGGATTGTGGGGGGAAATGGAGGTGCGGGTGAGGCTGTGGATGTTGGACTGTGGGGTGTGTGTGTGGGGGGAGGAAAGTCAGTCAACTCCTGGCATTTCCCTACCCCGTTAGAATGGCTCGCTCCTTTCTAACGCCCACTTTCCGTTTTTTTATGCATTTTTCTTATTTGGTCTAAAGCTTATTTTTAAACTTTAGTTGGCATTCGTCTCTGTCTATTGCTTGTCTAGGTTGCAAGGTTTTTTGTTTGTTTTATATATGATTGGCAGTCTTCAACTTCACTTATGACTTCAAGTTCTCATTTTGTGATTCTGAGAATTCTTGTGCAATTGCAGTAATGTCGGCCATTTGCAATGCTTGAAATATGCATTTGTATTTTATTTGATTTTTCAGTCTGCCACTTCGCCTGTGACTTCAAGTTCTCAGTTTTTCATTTTTCGATTTCTTGTGCAATTATTATTATTATCATTATTATTATTATTATTATTATTATTATTATTATTATTATTATTATTATTACTATTACTATTATTATTATTACTAGTACTACTACTACTACTACTACTACTACTTGCTAAGATACAACCGTAGATGGAAAAGCAGGATGCTTTAAGCCTAGGGGCTCCAACAGGGAAAATAGCCCTGTGAGGAAAGGAAACAAGGAAAAATAAAATAGCTTAAGAACAGTAACAACATTAGAATAAATATTTCCTAAATAAACTATAAAAACTTTAACAAAACAAGAGAAATTAGATAGAATGGTGTGTCTGAGTGTGCCTTCAAGCAAGAGAACTCTAACCCAAGACAGTGGAAGACCATGGTACAGAGGCCGATTGCAATGCTTGAAATATGCATCTGTATCTATGTGGGTTTATGTGATACAACATTCTTACTCATGCAACTTCAATCCATAAAAAACTTGCGGTTGCAACTTTGCAAGGTACGCAAGAAGTCACCCCCGTTCTCCAGTTACGACCAGACTCAAGTCTTCTGAAAGTTTTCGTCTTCTTTTGGATATCATCGCACGAGGGTCTGCCCCTCTCTTTTATTCTTCTCCTGTACTTCCCTTTCTCCCTTTTCCTTATTCCTTCCCATCCAGAGTTCCTACCTTCGGGCTATAAACTGGATGGTATCCAGGGATACTCCTCTCTCGATATTCCCCACTTCCCTATCCTTTTGCTTTGGGCGGAATATTGCTGTGAAGAACTTGATTACGAATTCTAACAGTCATACCTTCTCCATCATAAGTCTCAACTCTACACAGTATTCTAGAAGTTTAATTCCAGCTGTGACCAGATAGTAGAATGGTGGCCGATGTGGTAACGTCCCTAACTGGTGAATGCCAGAGTGAAGTTCGAGTCCCGCTCAAAATCGTTCGTTTCTTTGGTCGCTGCTTCCTCACCATCCTTGTGAGCTAAGGATGGAGGGTTTAGGGGAGCCTATAGGTCTATCTGCTGAGTCATCAGCAGTCATTGCCTGGCCCTCCTTGGTTCTAGCTTGGGTGGAGAGGGGGCTTCGGCGCTGATCATATATATATATATATATATATATATATATATATATATATATGGTCAGTCTCTAGGGCATGTCCTGATTGCTAGGGCAATGTCACTGTCCCTTGCCTCTGCCATTCATGAGTGGCCTTTAAACCATTAATCGGGTAGTTGAAGAGATGGATCTTCAGCGAATGTTTTTCATGTTGAAGTAATTGATATATGTACTCTCTTCATAATTTGTGTATGACAGATCTATCTTAACGTTGTGATTGATCTTGAGATATTTCATATTCATTATTCATTACTTCTGTATAGTTTATTTTTTTCCTTATTTCCTTTCCTCACTGGACTATATACCCAGTTGCAGCCCTTGAGGTTGTAGCATCCTGCTTTTCCAAGTAGGGTTGTAGCTTAGCTAATAATAATAATAATAATAATAATAATAATAATAATAATAATAATAATAATAATAATAAAATCAACTTTTAAAGTCAAAGTTCCGTAATTGCGAATTTTGTAAGGCAATGAATTAAAACGTAATTCAGTACAGAGTATGACTTAAATGGCCATGACTCTCTCTCTCTCTCTCAGCGAACTTGAGTACATATTCTTCAACCATTTCTCT
>NC_090742.1:2123989-2128989 GCF_036898095.1 Palaemon carinicauda | reverse complement strand
CTGGAACGGCTTATTATCAGCTTATTATCAGCTTAACATCAGCTTATTGTCAGCTTATTATCAGCTTATCATCAGCTTATTATCAACTTTCCATCAGCTTATCATCAGCTTATTATCAGCTTATTATCTGCTTATTAACAGCTTATCATCAGCTTATTATCAGCTTATCATCAGCTTATTATCAGCTTATTAACAGCTCATTATCAACTTATTATCAGCTTATCATCAGCTTATTAACAGCTTATCATCAGTTTATTATTAACTTATTATCAGCTTATCATCAGCTTATTATCAGCTTATTAACAGCTTATCATTAGCTTATTATCAGCTTATCATCATCTTATTATCAGCTTATCATCAGCTTATCATCAGCTTATCAAAAGCTTATTATCAGCTTATCATCAGTTTATCATCAGCTTATTAAGCGTTGCCCTAAAAGTTTTACCTCAGCTTTATTATAAACTAGAGGGGCACTCAGTAGAGCGCAGATCTCCGCCACGGCAGCATATTTCTTGACCTTGACCTCGACCTTTGACCTTAACATGCATTAATTGGCGTGGATTTTTTATACACTCGAATATGAACCAAGTTTGAAGTCTCTGTGACAACGATGTCCAGACTTATGGCTGATTACGTGAATTGGACATTTTGCTTGACCGTGACCATGACCTTTGACCTTGACCATGACCTTTGACCTTGACCCTCCAAAATTTAATCCCTGCAATTTTCATTAAACTACGATAAAAACTGTGGCCAGGAAGCTGTTCACAAACAAACACACAAACACAAAAATGAGGTAAAACATAACCTCCTTCCAACTTCGTTGGCGGAGGTAATCATATTGCAACTTTGAGAGCTAACTCCGTTGAATAGAAACATAGTTTTCCTTGATGTTAAAAAAAAATAGAAAGTCGTATTATATTAATTCAATTTCTTTAGGACATTTCATATATTGTAGCCAAAATTAATAAACAATTCACGTCCCTAATTCTTTAAGATGAGAATTATATTAATGCAATTTCTTTAGGATATTTCATATATCGTGGCCAAAATTAATAATCAATTCACGTCCCGAATTCTTTAAGATGAGAATCATATTAATGCAATTTGCTTAGGATATTTCATATATTGTAGCCAAAATTATCCAACAATCCACATCCCGAATTCTTTAAAATGGGAATTACATTAATGCGATTTGTTTAGGATATACCCTATCTTGGGGCCAAAATTAATAAACAATTCGCCTTCTGAACCGGTGGGATTTCATCTGTACTAGCGTACTAAGTCCCGATGTTTACCATTCTTAGTCACACATTCCCGCGAATGTGTACGTGGCGACTTCTGGCATCCGTCCCATTTCTCTTCTCCACCTGACTGAGGTAAGTTACTCAAGGCCACCCTACAGGCTAAGGCTAATGCCTCAGTTGCTTATTATTATTATTATTATTATTATTATTATTATTACTTGCTAAGCTACAACCCTAATTGGAAAAGCAGATTGCTACAAGCCCGGGGGTTCCAACAGGGAAAATATCCCAGTGAGGAAAGGAAATTTTAAGAAACGATATTGCAAGCCACTTTGAATTAGAATTTATTGTTTGTCTGTTGAGCTAATCCAAAAAATTGGGTTATTGGATTATCCTCTTGTTAGACTTAGAAATTTAAGCTATCGGATTGGACGTGGATTCATTTCGCTTTTTTTGCTATATTGGAATAATGACTAAACAATTTGGAGACTTCTATGCACTTTCAACGTGTCTCTCTCTCTCTCTCTCTCTCTCTCTCTCTCATGAAATGTGAAGCATATGGTTCCCATGACATATAGCTGACATCGGAAGATCTATACAATGGATCACTCGTGAATCTGATCACACACACACGCACGCACACACACACGAGGTCGTAGTCCCCTCAACCCTTACCATTGGAGATGTGGGTGGGGGATTGTGGGGGGAAATGGAGGTGCGGGTGAGGCTGTGGATGTTGGACTGTGGGGTGTGTGTGTGGGGGGAGGAAAGTCAGTCAACTCCTGGCATTTCCCTACCCCGTTAGAATGGCTCGCTCCTTTCTAACGCCCACTTTCCGTTTTTTTATGCATTTTTCTTATTTGGTCTAAAGCTTATTTTTAAACTTTAGTTGGCATTCGTCTCTGTCTATTGCTTGTCTAGGTTGCAAGGTTTTTTGTTTGTTTTATATATGATTTGGCAGTCTTCAACTTCACTTATGACTTCAAGTTCTCATTTTGTGATTCTGAGAATTCTTGTGCAATTGCAGTAATGTCGGCCATTTGCAATGCTTGAAATATGCATTTGTATTTTATTTGATTTTTCAGTCTGCCACTTCGCCTGTGACTTCAAGTTCTCAGTTTTTCATTTTTCGATTTCTTGTGCAATTATTATTATTATCATTATTATTATTATTATTATTATTATTATTATTATTATTATTATTATTATTACTATTACTATTATTATTATTACTAGTACTACTACTACTACTACTACTACTACTTGCTAAGATACAACCGTAGATGGAAAAGCAGGATGCTTTAAGCCTAGGGGCTCCAACAGGGAAAATAGCCCTGTGAGGAAAGGAAACAAGGAAAAATAAAATAGCTTAAGAACAGTAACAACATTAGAATAAATATTTCCTAAATAAACTATAAAAACTTTAACAAAACAAGAGAAATTAGATAGAATGGTGTGTCTGAGTGTGCCTTCAAGCAAGAGAACTCTAACCCAAGACAGTGGAAGACCATGGTACAGAGGCCGATTGCAATGCTTGAAATATGCATCTGTATCTATGTGGGTTTATGTGATACAACATTCTTACTCATGCAACTTCAATCCATAAAAAACTTGCGGTTGCAACTTTGCAAGGTACGCAAGAAGTCACCCCGTTCTCCAGTTACGACCAGACTCAAGTCTTCTGAAAGTTTTCGTCTTCTTTTGGATATCATCGCACGAGGGTCTGCCCCTCTCTTTTATTCTTCTCCTGTACTTCCCTTTCTCCCTTTTCCTTATTCCTTCCCATCCAGAGTTCCTACCTTCGGGCTATAAACTGGATGGTATCCAGGGATACTCCTCTCTCGATATTCCCCACTTCCCTATCCTTTTGCTTTGGGCGGAATATTGCTGTGAAGAACTTGATTACGAATTCTAACAGTCATACCTTCTCCATCATAAGTCTCAACTCTACACAGTATTCTAGAAGTTTAATTCCAGCTGTGACCAGATAGTAGAATGGTGGCCGATGTGGTAACGTCCCTAACTGGTGAATGCCAGAGTGAAGTTCGAGTCCCGCTCAAAATCGTTCGTTTCTTTGGTCGCTGCTTCCTCACCATCCTTGTGAGCTAAGGATGGAGGGTTTAGGGGAGCCTATAGGTCTATCTGCTGAGTCATCAGCAGTCATTGCCTGGCCCTCCTTGGTTCTAGCTTGGGTGGAGAGGGGGCTTCGGCGCTGATCATATATATATATATATATATATATATATATATATATATATATATATATATATATATGGTCAGTCTCTAGGGCATGTCCTGATTGCTAGGGCAATGTCACTGTCCCTTGCCTCTGCCATTCATGAGTGGCCTTTAAACCATTAATCGGGTAGTTGAAGAGATGGATCTTCAGCGAATGTTTTTCATGTTGAAGTAATTGATATATGTACTCTCTTCATAATTTGTGTATGACAGATCTATCTTAACGTTGTGATTGATCTTGAGATATTTCATATTCATTATTCATTACTTCTGTATAGTTTATTTTTTTCCTTATTTCCTTTCCTCACTGGACTATATACCCAGTTGCAGCCCTTGAGGTTGTAGCATCCTGCTTTTCCAAGTAGGGTTGTAGCTTAGCTAATAATAATAATAATAATAATAATAATAATAATAATAATAATAATAATAATAATAATAAAATCAACTTTTAAAGTCAAAGTTCCGTAATTGCGAATTTTGTAAGGCAATGAATTAAAACGTAATTCAGTACAGAGTATGACTTAAATGGCCATGACTCTCTCTCTCTCTCTCAGCGAACTTGAGTACATATTCTTCAACCATTTCTCTCTCTCTCTCTCTCTCTCTCTCTCTCTCTCTCTCTCTCTCTCTCTCTCCTCTCTCTCTCTCTCTCTCTCTCTCTCACACCAAACTCGAGTACATATTCTCCAACTCCCAAAATTTTAACTCTTGTAAAACCCTCTTGCGAACTCAAGGTACGGAGTTCGTGAACCCCTAGCTTGAGAATCCCCAATAAAGGCGAAAGATTACAAAACAATTCTTAATGAGCCTCCAGGTACAGCGGTAACCTACCTATCGAGTTTCACGCCAATAAAGAGAAGCACCTGCTGTGTTTACGGTACATTTAGGAAAATAAACATTAACTCTCACTCATACAACGAACGAGCGTAAACAGGGGGTGGAGGAATACTACGCGAACCAGGTGCTCGTTTTCCGAGAGGGAGCAATGATGCCATAAACAGGGATTTATGACTCTGGCCTTTTCAGGCCAAGTCGTGACCTCTCTCAATAAGGATCGTCAAGAGAGGTCATATTTTTAATGGCCAAACAGCTGTGACTATCCAACAACACTAAAACATTTTAGCCAATCAGAAATATTACTAATTACATCATGCTGAGCTACCGCGTGTTAATAACCCACGTGAAATATAAAACAACTGGAGGGGCACTCAGTAGAGCGCAGACTTCCGCCGTGGCAGCTTATATATCAACCTTTTGACCTTGACCTTTGACCTTAATATGTACTAATTCGCATGGATTTTTATCCACTGAAATATGAACCAAGTTTGTAGTCTCTGTGATAACGATGTCCAAAACTTATGGCTGATTACGTGAATTGGACATTTTGCTTGATTTACCTTGACCTTTGAACTTGACCTTCCAAAATTTAATCATTTCCAGTTTCTACATAACAGCTAATCCCTGCAAATTTAATTACTCTACGATTAAAATTGTGGCCAGGAAGCTGTTCACAAA
>NC_090742.1:2066489-2116489 GCF_036898095.1 Palaemon carinicauda | reverse complement strand
CTTGCTTTTCCAACTAGGGTTGTAGCTTGGATAGTAATAATAATAATAATAATAATAATAATAATAATAATAATAATAATAATAATAATTGTAATTCAATACTTTCGTAAAATGGCCAAACTTTCGATTAGTATTGACTGTAAGATCCACGAGAGGAGCGTAGCTTACAGTACCCTGTACCACTCGTCATTGGGTCATGTTTATAAATATTTGAAGGCTGATTATTTCACTGATTGATGTATGGTGAGATTTTCAAAGGATGCGACTGTTTGTTTACTAAACTACAGGCATTGTAAACAAATTTACACAACTTCAAATTACAAATTCTTGTAAGTACAGTTGTAAGTTCATGAAATATTTTGTCCTAATGTTTTGCATTCAAGCGGTTATATATATATATATATATATATATATATATATATATATATATATATATATATATATATATATATATATATATATACCACCCTTTATAGCAATACACCTTTCTTTCTTAAAATTTTAATTTTTTTATAAGTAAAGATACCAAAAATCATTGCTATTAGAATTTTTTTTTCCTTCTGTTAATACTACTGTCCAATATACATTGTTCATATTGTCATGTCTTCTAGCTAAAACAGTTGCATGATCAATTTTACCAATCGTCATAGTTTTCTGATTGATGCTAAATTGTGGCTCCAATCTCATCTTCACCTTTAGTGAGCTCTCAAACGGATATGTCTTGCTATGAATGTCACTTTACTAGGAAATTTGAATAATGTTGATTCTTTATGCTGTTTACTACACGTAAAAAAGTGTTCTAGAAAGAGTTGGATAAATAGATGAAAATTTACTCTACAGTAAAGGTTCCTAAATCTAGAAATTGCCAGAGTACCTGGAAGATAGCATTGAATGTGCAGGTGTGAAAGGTTGCTATGAGTATTGTATGAAGTGGCCAACTGTGTGGAAGTTTTCTGCACCAGAGGTTCATCAGTGATTCATCGGTCAAAATATGAATGTAATCACGACTTTACCTCGATTTCTACCTACTTTTCACTATTATGGCCAACTGTATGGAAAGGGAGGAGCAAAGATAACCCAATAGTCCCAATTTTCTTAAATTTCAATCCTTATCCAAATTCATGTTTTAATCAGCAATAAACTTTCATTAGATTAGGGTTGTGGTAGCCTATTGGAAACGTCCCTGCCCAGTGATTTGTCGATCTGCTGGACTAGGGTTCGAGACCCACTCAAGCTCGATAGTTTCTTGTAGTGTCTGCAACCTCACCATCCTTGTGAGCAAGGGATGGAGGGTTTGGTGGAGCATATAGGTCTACCTGCTGAGCCATCAGCAGCCATTGCCTAGCCCTCCCTGGTCCTAGTTTGATAAAGAAGGGGCTGGGATGCTGATTATATGTATATATGGCCAGTCTCTAGGACATTGTCGTGCTTGGACATTCTTAGATCCACCTGCTGAGCCATTAGCAGCCATTGCCTGGCCCTCCCTGATCCTAGCTTTATGAAGAAGGGGCTGGGGTGCTGATTATATGTATATATGGGCAGTCTCTAGGACATTGTCGTGCTTGGACATTGTTAGGTCTACATGCTGAGCCATCAGCTACCATTGCCTGGCCCTCCCTGGTACTGCCTTGATGAAGAATGGTCTTGGGTGCTGATCATATATATATATATATATATATATATATATATATATATATATATATATATATATATATATATATATATGTATATATATATATATATATATATATATATATATATATATATATATATATATATATATATGGCCAGTCTCTAGGACATTGTCGTGCTTGGACATTGTTAGGTCTACATGCTGAGCCATCAGCAGCCATTGCCTAGCCCTCCCTGGTCCTAGCCTGATGAAAAATGGGCTTGGATGCTGATCATATATATATATATATATATATATATATATATATATATATATATATATATATATATATATATATATATATACATATATATATATATGTCAGTGTCTAGGTCCCTAAGACATTGTTGTGCTTGGACATTGTTAGATCTTCCTGCTGACCCATTAGCAGCCATTGCCTGACCCTCCCTGGTAGTACCTTGATAGAGAACAGTCTTGGGTGCTGATCATATATGGCCAGTCTCTGGGACATTGTCGTGCTTAGGCATTGTCACCTGACCCTTGCCTCTGCCGTTCATGAGCGATCTATCTGTCTAAACTACTGATACATTTTATAATCCCCATGATGAAGCAAAGTTTGTTTCGAGCTTTTTATGAATGCAACGTGCAATATGCTCAGTAAGAAATTTCGTATGCATATCGAGTCTTTGTGCTACGTGCTGCCTGGCGACATTGCAATGCCAAGTCTGTTCTCGAATACAGTGCATGTTGCCGTGTGTGTGTGTGTGTGTGTGTGTGTGTGTGTGTGTGTGTGTGTGTGTGTGTGTGTTTTTTGCAGACCTGTTGCACAGCAAGCACAGTGGCAAGGCCATGCGCTAAATATTCCTACAAACACCCATTAAAGGTTCTCCATTACCTCCGCCAATGAAGTCGGAAGGAGGTTATGTTTTACCCTTTATTTGTGTGTTTGTTTGTAAACAGCTTCCTGGCCACATTTTTAATCGTAGAGTAATGAAACTTGCAGGGATTTACTTTTATGCAAAAAGTTGAAAACGATTAAATTTTGAAAGGCCAAGCTCAAAGGGCAAGGTATTGGTCAAGCAAAATGTCCAATTCACGTAATCACCCATAAGTTTGGACATCGTTGTCACAGAGACTTCAAACTTGGTTCATATTTGAGTGTAGGAAAATCCACACCAAAGTCGAGCAAAAGGTCGAGAAATAAGCTGCCGCAGCGGGTGTCTGCTCTCCACTGTCCCACTAGGTTTATGAACTGTATTTCTTTGTTACACATGATACGAATTCATACATGAATGTATGTTAAAAAAAAATTATTACTTTAGCACAGCCTCGGGGATGTTTTCATCTTGGTCATCTAGTAAGTTCTTAGGTAATATTTCCTCCCATTTGTCACTTTTCCCCAAAAATCGTGTAATTAAAATTGGTATTTGAGAGTGAATATGAAATAAAAATTTTCATATTTTCCATTTGTGATTGTTCACCAGACGGAGATTCAGTTATAGTTTTTCTTTATTTCTATACTCGCTTGATGTTCATATTGCTTTCTCTTGAAGCTCAGTTATATCAACCATAAAGAATATAATTCTAATTATTTGCATTCAGTGAAGAACTTTAGTTAAAACTAAGAAAAAGTTAAATTCGTAAATATTACATCGTTATTAATCATTCGAAATTGAGGAAAACATATTAAATATAGAATTAGTATTTACAAATTATAGGAAGCCTGGAAGGTAATATTAAACGAACTCTAAAACAACATTACGTAAAAACTATATCAGTTCATAAATATTACATCGTTATTAATCATTTGAAAGTGAAGAAAGCATATTTAAATATAGAATTAGTAATTACAAATTATAGAAAGCCTGAAAAGTAATATTAAACGAATTCTAAAACAACATTACGTTGAAATTATATCTAAAAGATAACTCACACATGGGGTGGGCGTTACAAAGGTGACTACCACGATGATAATACTACTGTACAACTGTCAGTGTGTCGCTGGACGCCACTCGTGCTGTTTAAATACCAAAGACGTAAGTTTTTTCAAAAACCTTGTACAAAACAACATTATAAATCTCATACTTCCCCCCTTTTCATTTTGGATAACTCAATATTGTTATCACTATTACGAAGAATGGGTGTTATCGTGATTTTGTTTAATTTGGCATAATTTGTTTGTATAATGTCCGTCTTTTAGTACACCATTTCGCCCATTTATTACATTGAATATAACAATTGTACTAATTTTTACTTCACTTTTCAGGTAATTCTAATGTTTTAAAAGGATTTATTTAATGAGAAAAGGCTAGACTCGTTGATTAAGATAGAATGATAACACTTGTGTTCAGGCTTTGTTTTTGCCACAACCTATAGTTATTTTTTGTTATATTAAGATTTTAAGGCATGTAACCCTTGTGACAGATAAGAAATTAATTGAATACTCAGTTCAGAGTATTATTTCAGGCCAAATCTACCCTTGTTTCAAACCCTAACCTAATTCCTCAAGGGGTAACTAGAGGTTTTGGTAAAGTTTTACAAGTCTACAGGGTATCATTTCGAACAGAAAATATAAGTTTTCAATATTAAACTTAGCCGGTGATTATATAAGCTGCAGCTCTGCTGCCCGACAGAAAAACTCTACGTTCAAAATACGCCAGCGATCGCTATGCAGGTAGGGGGTGTACATCAACAGCGCCATCTGTCGAGCAGGTACTCAGTACTCAATGTAAACACAGAACCAATTTTCTCTCTGTCGTGCCACCGGCAAGACCTACTAAATTCGCTGTTGCTTACTGGATTGGTTTTCACAGATTTTGGTGAAGTACACATTTCTAGTTATTAGCTTTCGCTTTGCAGAGGTTATCTTCAATACATCCTTGCTTTCTTTTATTGATTTTGGATTATTTGTTGACGACTTTTGATAGATTTTGAATTCCCCTTTGACTAATTCAAGATGGCTGACCCTTCTCAAGTCCCTAAATACAGAAAGTGTAGTGCTAGGGACTGTTCAAGGCGTCTTCCGAAGGCCTCTATCGATCCGCACACCGTTTGTTCCAATTGTCGGGATAAAACCTGTCAATTGGAAGATCGATGTGAGGAATGCGTTGGGCTTTCGGAATTCGATTTTCTCGAATTCCTGAAATATTCACGTAGGCTAGAGAGAGATAGAGTCAGGAGAAGTTCATCTCGCTCCGTTGATATTTCCTCTCCTCATGCCCCACAACCTTTTCCTTCCCCTGTAGTGGTTGCTCCTGATCCCCCTTCTAGCACTCAACAACCTTCGATGGCAGATATGATGCGTGCCATCCAGGCTCTGGGTGAGAGAGTCGAGTCATTGGCGAGTGACCGTAACCAACTCATGGCAGACGTCAAGGAGTTGAAGGGTAAGAGTGCAGTGGGTAGTGACAAAGTGAGTGGTAGTGTTGTGGAAAGTGTTGTGGATAGTGTTGCGCTTGAGGGTTCGTCTGTTCGTGCCTGTCGTCCTCCTAGTCCGGGACCTCTTGCAAGCTCCCAAGCCCAGGGGAGAAGCAATGTCGTACGACCAAAGGGTTCGAGAGGCTTTAATCAGCGAACAGACGTTCCCTCCGTGGTTTCGGACGTATCTATCCAAGATCGTCCCACCCACAAGAAGACGAGAGAGCCCATTTATTCCTCGTCTGCGGAAGATGTTTCTCGGAAGAAACAATGGACCAAGGTCTCACGGCCTCTTAAACGCAAGTCGGTCCCTTCCGCGCAAGTCCAACGGCCCAGTTGTAGCCACTGGGTCAGTTCGGACTCGCTGCAGTCTTCCGATGACTGCACACCTCCTAAGAGAGGCAAAGCGGTACCGCATCAGGCAGTAACACCGTCTGTTGCCGCACCTGCTACTGTAGACCCTAAGTGGTCTTTGCTGCAGACCATGCAGACTCAGTTGACGTCATTAATGCAGGACTTTCGTGCGGAGAAGGTTGACGCTGCACCAACCGCTAGCCTACAACCACCCACGGTTGTGCGTCCAGTGGACGCTGAGGCTACCTTCTCCCGCACTCCAGCTGTGAGAGTCCCGCCACCCATGCGTTCCAGTGTACCCTGCCAGCCGCATGTTGACGTTCAGCGACGCACGGAACCTTCCGTTGACGTTCGCGAGTTACAACAACAACCTAAGTTGTTTTGTTTTGACGCGGTGCGTCAACCTCCGCAACCCAGTGTGGTTACCACTACTCGCCCACAGCAGACTAGACAGTCAGGAGTAGACGCTTTGCGCCCCCGCGCTGCTATGGTAGTTGCCAGCTCACAGACTGGGCAACAGTTCCATGACGTTGCGTCCGGTGCAGTCACGCATGCACCCGTGCTGCCGGACTCAGCTGACCAGCCAACTCCTACTCCTTTGCCGCTTCCTCCTCAGTATTCAGATGATGGACTCTCTGATGATGACGACGCTGCACACATTGACGACCCGCATACGGACATCGACGAACCCAAGACCACGCAACCCTCCTTGTACTTTAGGAAAGTTCTTGCACTGTTCAGGGAGATGTATCCTGATCAGTTTGTTTCTGCGGCCCCACGCTCACCTCCATCTGAGTTCGCTTTAGGCACGCAGTCATCCGCGCCTGCCTTTACGAAGCTCGTCCTCGCCCGCTCGTCTAAGAGAGCTTTAAGAGTGTTGGGAGAATGGATGCAGTCCAAAAAGCACCTTGGGAAGACAGCATTCACGTTTCCCCCTGCGAAACTCTCTTCCAGATCGAGCGTCTGGTATGCCACGGGAGAAGTTCTCGGCTTGGGAGTTCCTGCCTCTGCCCAGGGCGACTTCTCAAGCCTAGTAGACTCTCCCCGCAGGCTAGCCATGAGACGCTCCAAGATTTGTTGGACTCCTTCAGACTTAGACCATCTGATGAAAGGAGTGTTCAGAGCCTTCGAGGTTTTTAACTTTTTGGACTGGTGTTTGGGAGCGTTGAGCAGGAAGATCTCCCCTTCTGACAAGGAAACTTCCATGCTCATTATGTCCTGCATGGACAAGGCCATATGGGACAGTTCCAGTGAGCTTGCGGCTTCGTTCGTTTCCGGGGTCCTCAAGAAACTGGAAAACCTTTGCTCCTTCTTGTCAGCTGGAGTAACACAGTGTCAGAGATCGGAACTTATGTTTGCTCCTCTCTCAAAGTGCCTTTTCCCAGAAGAGTTGATAAAGGAGATTGCTGCCTCCTTGATTCAAAAAGACATGCATGACCTGGTTGCGTCATCTGCCCGCAAAGCCACCCCTTTGCCTACCGTGTCTAGACCCAGGATGGACACTCCAGCGTCCAGGTTCATTCCGCCCTTTCGTGGCAGAGCCTCCAGCAGAGGAGGTGCTCGTGCTGAAGGGAGACGTGGGAATAAGTAGAAAGGTACCAAGTCCTTTAAGGGCAGAGTCTGACTGCCACATTCTTCAGACAGCAGTGGGAGCCAGACTCAAGAACTTCTGGCAGTCCTGGGAGGAAAGGGGCGCAGATGCACAATCTGTGAAGTTGCTCAGAGAAGGGTACAAGATCCCGTTTGTACGCAAACCCCCTCTAGCAACGTCTCCCATCGACCTCTCTCCCAGGTACAGAGAGGAGGACAAGAGACTAGCTTTGAAGCAAGAGGTGTCCCTCTTACTAGAAAAGGGAGCGGTAGTCAAAGTCCGGGACCATCAATCCTCGGGCTTCTACAACCGTCTCTTCTTAGTGGTAAAGAAGACAGGAGGGTGGAGGCCGGTGCTAGACGTCAGTGCTCTGAATGTCTTTGTCACAAAGCAGACGTTCGCCATGGAGACGACAAAGTCTGTTCTAGCAGCGGTCAGGAAGGAAGACTGGATGGTCTCTTTAGACCTAAGGGACGCTTACTTTCACGTCCCCATCCACCCAGATTCCCAACCTTTTCTAAGGTTCGTTTACGGGAAGGTTGTCTACCAATTTCAAGCCCTGTGCTTTGGCCTAAGCACGGCTCCTCTTGTCTTTACGAAACTGATGAGGAATATTGCCAAATTCCTGCATTTAGCGGACATCAGAGCCTCCCTCTATTTGGACGACTGGCTTCTAAGAGCTGCTTCCAGTCGTCGCTGTCTGGAGAATCTAAAGTGGACTCTAGATCTGACCAAGGAATTGGGTCTCCTGGTCAATATGGAAAAGTCCCAACTGGTCCCATCCCAAACTATAGTGTACTTAGGGATGGAGATTCACAGTCAAGCTTTTCGGGCTTTTCCGTCGGCCCCCAAAACAAGTCAAGCCCAAGGATGCATCCAGAACATGCTAAAGAAGGACCGATGTTCAGTCAGACAGTGGATGAGTCTGATAGGGACGCTTTCATCCCTGGAACAGTTAATCGCATTAGGGAGACTGCACCTCCGTCCCCTTCAATTTCACCTAGCTGTGCACTGGAAAAAGGACGACGCTAGAAGCGGTCTCGATCCCCATTTCCGAGAAGATGAAGTCATCACTGACTTGGTGGAAGGACAACATCCACCTCAGAGAGGGTCTGCCCCTGGCTGTTCAGACCCCCAACCACGTTCTCTTCTCGGACGCATCGGACACGGGCTGGGGTGCGACATTAGACGGTCGGGAATGCTCGGGAACTTGGAACTCGAATCAAAGAACGTTACATATCAACTGCAAGGAGCTACTGGCAGTTCATCTGGCCTTGAAAAGCTTCAAGTCCCTCCTTCTAGGCAAGGTGGTGGAAGTGAACTCAGACAACACCACGGCCTTGGCGTACATCTCCAAACAAGGAGGGACCCATTCTATGACGTTGTACGAGATCGCAAGGGACCTCCTCACTTGGTCAAGAGATCTAAACCTTTCTCTAGTAACGAGGTTCATTCAAGGCAACATGAATGTCATGGCGGACTGCCTCAGTCGGAAGGGTCAAATCATCCCAACAGAATGGACCCTACACAAGGATGTGTGCAAGAGACTATGGGCCACATGGGGCCAACCTACCATAGATCTCTTTGCAACCTCGATGACCAAGAGGCTCCCAAATTATTGCTCGCCAATCCCGGACCCAGCAGCAGTTCATATAGATGCCTTTCTACTGGATTGGTCCCATCTAGACCTTTATGCATTCCCCCCGTTCAAGATTGTCAACAAGGTACTGCAGAAGTTCGCCTCTCACGAAGGGACAAGGTTGACGTTAGTTGCTCCCCTCTGGCCCGCGAGAGAATGGTTCACCGAGGTACTTCAATGGCTGGTGGACGTTCCCAGAACTCTTCCTCTAAGAGTGGACCTTCTACGTCAGCCACACGTAAAGAAGGTACACCCAAGCCTCCACGCTCTTCGTCTGACTGCCTTCAGACTATCGAAAGACTCTCGAGAGCTAGAGGCTTTTCGAAGGAGGCAGCCAGGGCGATTGCTAGAGCAAGGAGGACATCCACTCTTAGAGTCTACCAGTCGAAGTGGGAAGTCTTCCGAAGCTGGTGCAAGTCGGTATCAGTATCCTCAACCAGTACCTCTGTAACCCAAATAGCTGACTTCCTATTATACCTGAGGAAGGAAAGATCTCTTTCAGCTCCCACAATCAAAGGTTACAGAAGCATGTTGGCAACAGTCTTCCGTCACAGAGGCTTAGATCTTTCTAACAACAAAGATCTACAGGACCTCCTTAAGTCTTTTGAGACCTCGAAGGAGCGTCGTTTGGCTACACCAGGTTGGAATTTAGACGGGGTACTAAGATTCCTTATGTCAGAAAGGTTCGAGCCACTACAATCAGCCTCCTTTAAAGATCTCACTTTAAAGACACTTTTCCTCGTTTGCTTAGCAACAGCTAAAAGAGTCAGTGAGATACACGCCTTCAGCAGGAACATCGGATTTTCATCTGAAACGGCTACATGTTCTTTACAGCTTGGTTTTCTAGCCAAAAACGAACTACCTTCTCGTCCTTGGCCGAAATCGTTCGATATTCCAAGCCTTTCTAATTTGGTTGGAAATGAACTAGAAAGAGTCTTATGCCCTGTTAGAGCTCTTAAGTTCTATTTAAGACGAACTATACCTTTACGAGGACAGTCAGAAGCTTTATGGTGTGCTATTAAGAAACCTTCTTTACCTATGTCAAAGAATGCAGTTTCCTATTATATCAGACTGTTGATACGAGAAGCTCATTCCCATCTGAATGAGGAAGACCATGCTTTGCTGAAGGTAAGGACACATGAAGTTAGAGCTGTCGCAACTTCAGTGGCCTTTAAACAAAATAGATCTCTGCAGAGTGTAATGGACGCAACCTATTGGAGAAGCAAGTCAGTGTTCGCGTCTTTTTATCTTAAAGATGTCCAGTCTCTTTACGAGAACTGCTACACCCTGGGACCATTCGTAGCAGCGAGTGCAGTAGTGGGTGAGGGCTCAACCACTACATTCCCCTAATTCCATAACCTTTTTTAATCTTTCTCTTGAAATGTTTTTTATTGTTGTTTTTTGGGTTGTCCGGAAGGCTAAGAAGCCTTTCGCATCCTGGTTGATTTGGCGGGTGGTCAAATTCTTTTCTTGAGAAGCGCCTAGATTAGAGGTTTTGATGAGGTCCTTTAGTATGGGTAGCAACCCTTGATACTTCAGCTCCTAGGAGTCGCTCAGCATCCTAAGAGGATCGCGAGGCTCAGTAAGGAAGACGTACTTAAAAAGGCAGAGTAATTGTTCAAGTCGACTTCCTTACCAGGTACTTATTTATTTTATGTTTGTTATTTTGAATAACTGCTAAAATGAAATACAAAATACTTAGCTCATAATAATGTAAACAAGTAATGCTGGTCTCTACCCACCCCCCTGGGTGTGAATCAGCTTATATAATCACCGGCTAAGTTTAATATTGAAAAATGTTATTTTTATTAATAAAATAAATTTTTGAATATACTTACCCGGTGATTATATATTAAAGGACCCTCCCTTCCTCCCCAATAGAGACCCAGTGGACCGAGGAGAAAATTGGTTCTGTGTTTACATTGAGTACTGAGTACCTGCTCGACAGATGGCGCTGTTGATGTACACCCCCTACCTGCATAGCGATCGCTGGCGTATTTTGAACGTAGAGTTTTTCTGTCGGGCAGCAGAGCTGCAGCTTATATAATCACCGGGTAAGTATATTCAAAAATTTATTTTATTAATAAAAATAACATTTTTCCTTTAGAAAATAACATGATTTAACCGAATTTGACCTTCATTTCAACCGCAAACAAACAGAACAACCAGTTCGACTAACTTCAAGTAGCTGAACTGGTTGTTGTTGCGGTTGAGATGAAGGTGAATACTGGTTAAATCACGTATTTACTGAAGGAAAACATATTTACTGTTAACATTTTTAAAGATAATGGCTTTTGTTACGTCGTTGGCTCGCTTCGCTCCCCAAAAAACAAAACATCAAGCTTGTATGTACTGGCAAGCTGTAATATTAAGCTGCGCACGCTAACATCAGCAATGGTAAATATAATGGTTCTTGCTCCGCCACTGGATCGTGTCGCTAACATCAGCAATGTTACGCTAACATATATATATTTCTGAAACTATTCATTTCCTACAGGAACAAGTGTCATTTTCTATGAGAACAGACATTTTTCTGTAGAAAAAAGTAGTTTTTTCCATAGGTTACATGACCCTGTAATAAACTACAATAGAACCAGGGCTTTAATGCACTTTTCAGTAAAGTCGAGTGATAGCCTACATGGGCCTCATTTCTGTATTGAACCAGGGCTTTAATGCACTTTTCAGTAAACTCGAGTGATAGCCTACATGGGCCTCATTTCTGTATTTGCTTTGCCCTTCAGTAGCGATAACATCGGTCACCTAGTTTTCTAGTCGATCTTTTAGTCGCCTAGAATTTGTGGAGTGTAAACTGGGATGATAGCCTGGATCCCGATATCTCTCCTCTCGATAACTTAAATACTTCCAATACTCCACTTATACCTTATATGCAGAAATGTTAGCTAGATAATAAAGTACTGCCTCTCGTGAAATAAGAACGCTTTACATATTGTCATTCTCACAGTTTGCCATGGTTCAGCAGGTATTAAACAAGTTCAGAATTTCTGAGAACAACAGGATATTAATAGCTCCTTTCTGTAGTTCATAGATCTGTGGCACCTGTTGTAGGAGTGTCCGAGAAGGTTTTAGTACTAAACTAATATGCACAACCAACCTCTCTCAAAGGCGATTCATCTAAAACCATCCGTGCTACATCTGGTCGAATAAACGGATTTTGAGCGAAGCGAAAAATCTATTTTTGGGTGAGATGGCCATGTCGTCCTGATGGAAGTTCCTGAAGGGTAGCTTCCTTGGGTATATATAACTACGGCGATATTCCCAGAGAATTTACCTTAAGGTACCCAGAATTCTAACTCCTGGAGCGAATATCCCTAATAAAAGAACCAGGGATATCGCGAAATATCAGAGGACGTATTCTTGACACGCCACATAGCAATCTGCACCCCGAACAGAGTTAACACTTCGAAGGGGTCAATTGGCAAGAAAACGAAAACGAGAAAGAAAGGAGAGCCGCTCGCAAGGTATCTCTCCTCTCCCGTTTCGTAAGCGTGCATTGCGCCGCTCACGGCGCCATCTGTATTCCTTGTAGCGATACACGAGGTGCAACAGATACTGTATGTAGGGAGGGGACCTACAGCCCTTTAAAAGAAAGGGAAGGGCGGGTCCATCAGGACGACATGGCCATCTCACCCAAAAATAGATTTTTCGCTTCGCTCAAAATCCGTTTTTTGGGCTCAAGCCATGTCGTCCTGATGGAAGTATACCAGAGCATTACTGTATCTGTGGATTCTCAAAGCGTGCCGTACTCCCCGAAGGTATTTCCCGGCCAACTAGACCTAGAGACCTAAGATGTTACCGTCATACATCTTTTCAACTAACCATAGACCATGTTAGTGCTTCCTGCCCCTTACAGGGAAGAGTCCTACTAGACTCTGGAAAAGTCTCGAAGAGTACATATACCTATGTATGAATAACAGACAAGCCAATATAGTGGTCTCACCCTATATCATGTAAAGCATAGTTTGTAAAGAACCACTGAGTCAATATGAAATATCGACCAGTTCTCCGTTCAATACTGGATTGGACAAAGGTTTATATCCGAGTAGGCGGAAAACTTGCATATCCGCCACCGTCCCCTCAGGGCATGGAGTCCTCCCGCCAAGGGAAAGCATAAACCAATGCAAAGAATGCTTGCATAAAGGAACAATCTATTAGAATTATCCCAGATAAATATACATAGAACGTAATGCAAAATTATATCAAATAAATTGACACAGGTAAAGGAGACGCAAGGTTCACAAGAACTAGTTTATTGACAAACAATAAATAAAACAGGTTAAACAACCATTATATAAATATAAGAGGAGGATAACCAACAAATAAGCATAAGCATGATAGTAAACAGAAACTTGTTTATCTGAAAGAAAAACATTAGCGCCTCTTTTAACATACCGAGATATCAAAATTATAAAAGTCTGTATTACTAATCAGTTACATTAGCGTTGGAAACGCTCGGCACACATGTCTACACTTATGCTAGGTTCACCTTTGAAAGTGGAACAGTCAATGTGGGCAACCCAGTGCCCTCACACTTAGTTTGTAGAACAGTTCTAACTACACACTCACCCCGGAATTAATCGTCCCAATTAAATCCACTGTTCCTCGCAGAGTTAAACAGCAGGGTTAACGACACAACCCACTGCTACCACAGACCTCTTTAGTTGCTCCACTTGCTTCGCATAGTGACGAAAGAACACTCTGGAAGACTTCCAGCCAGTGTATGAACGAAGATGTTCAAAATCCATACAATTAAAGAAATTTAAGGATGAGGCAACTTTCCTCGGATCGTGACCTGCGGGTGTACTGTCTGGATCTGCTCTGCGAATAAAATAGGTGATTTTCGCCCTAAGTTGTTTCAGTGATAAATTTGAGCTTGATGTTTCTCCCCTGAATAGTTGACCACCCCTGAAGTCTGAAGTTCTACGAAGATAGACCTTTAGGCATTCCACTGGACATAGAGATGCATCTTCTTTCAGAGGGCAGATTCTCCAGGGACCCCTCCTGTTGGTGGGTAACTCGTTCTTGGCGAGAAACGTAGGATCCGGAAACAGGTTCAGTTCTCCCCCATCCAAGAACTGAACACGACCCTCCTCTCTCGAGAGGGCTACAATTTCACTAACCCTGGCCCCCGATGCGAGTGCAAATAGGAAAATAACTTTTTGGGTCAAATCCTTTAAAGCACACTCCTCATTGTTCAACAGCGAAGCGAAATGAAGAACTTTATCTAAAGACCATGAAATGGGCTTTGGAGGTGCTGATGGTCTGAGCCTAGCACAGGCTTTCGGAATTTTATTAAAAATATCGTTAGCGAGGTCGACCTGGAAGGCAATAGGTCTTGTCAAGGCAGATTTACACGTTGATATTGTGTTGGCTGCTAACCCCTAACCATGGAGGTGGATGAAGAAAGATAAGCAGAAGTCTGTCGAGATCTTTTGCGGATTCTTCGCCTTGACAAAGGCCACCCATTTCCTCCAAGATGACTCATATTGCCTTCTAGTAGATTTGCACTTATATTCCTTTAGGAAGTCTATACTGTCTTTCGAAATCCCGAAACGTTTTCTCACCGCTAGGGAGAGAAAATCATGAGCTGCAGGTTCCGGGTTTTCTGTGATGAAGCGCAGACAGTCGACTTCTGAACTTGCTGGGTCAGAACTGGATCTGGTAACGGTAGACACTTCAGCCGTAGTTCCAATGCCAGAGGGAACCACACGCTGTTCGGCCACTTGTGAGCCACTATTGCCGCTACTCCCTTGAAAGATCTCAGTTTGTTGAGGACCCTCAACAGAAGGTTGTGAGGAGGGAACAGGTAAATCCTGGACCATCTGTTCCAGTCGAGGGACATCGCGTCCACTGCTTCAGCCAAGGGATCCTCGTACGGGGACACATAAAGGGGTAACTTCTTGTTGTCTTTCGTCGCAAAGAGGTCTATCTGCAGTTCTGGGACTTGACTCAAGATGAAGGAGAATGATCCTGCGTCTAGGGACCATACCGACTCGATCGGTGTGAACCTGGATAGAGCGTCCGCTGTCACATTGCGGACTCCTTGAAGGTGAACTGCCGACAGGTACCACTTCTTCTTTTCCGCCAGTCGAAAGATGGCCAACATCACCTGGTTGAGTGGTGGTGACCTCGATCCTTGTCGATTCAAGCATCTCACAATCACCTCGCTGTCCAGCACCAACCTTATGTGGATCGAGCGACGAGGGGAGACTTCCTTCAAGGTAAGGAGTACTGCCATAGCTTCCAGAAAGTTTATGTGAAATGTCTTGAATAGATTGGACCAAGTCCCTTGGGCCTTCTTCCGATGAGAATGACCTCCCCACCCCTCCTTCGAGGCGTCTGTGTGAATAGTCAACGAGGGGGGAGGTGGCTGAAGAAGTACCGACTTCTTTAGTTGCCTGACTTGGGACCAAGGCCTGAGAAGCGTACGTAGACGAAGCGGAACTGGTCTTATCAGATCTCTTCGCGCGTTTGATGCATAACTTCTCCAAACTCCGGTTGCATCCTTTAGCTGTGCTCTTAGCACCGGGTCTGTTACTGAGGCAAACTGGAGAGAACCCAGCTCTCTCCTGTTCGCGTCTTGATATCCTTTCGGAATCCAGAAGTCTCTTGACAGAACCAGCTATCTCCTTCCTCTTCTTTGCCGGGATGGAGAATTGGTGTGATACTAGGTCCCAGTGGATTCCCAACCACTGGAACTTTTGAGATGGAGAAAGTCGAGACTTTTTTCTGTTGATCTTGAAGCCTAGATACTCTAGGAACTGGATCACCTGTAGGGAAGCTTGCAAACATTCTGTCTTGGATGCTGCCCACACTAGCCAGTCGTCCAGGTAGGCTACCACCTGGATTCCCTTTAGGCGTAATTGTTTGAGAGCTACGCTCGCAAGCTTTGTGAAGATCCTTGGGGCTATGTTTAGCCCGAATGGCATGGCTCTGAAGGCGTAGAGTCTTCGATGTAGCTTGAACCCTAGGTAGGGGGAGAGTTGACGATTGGTTGGAACGTGCCAATAGGCGTCTGACAAATCTATGGAGACGGTAAATGCCCTCTTGGGCAGTAAGGTCCTTATGTGTTGCAGTGTTAGCATCTTGAACTTGCAGTTCACAATGAACTTGTTGAGTGGCAACAAGTCCAGAATGACTGAGTTTTTCTGAGTCCTTCTTGGGAACACAAAACAGCCTCCCTTGGAATTTGATGGACTTTACCCTTCGGATTACCCTTTTCTCCAACAGTTCTTGAATGTACTACTCCAGAACGGGGGTGGAGTGTTGGAAAAATCGAGGGGACGGGGGTGGAGTGCTGTACCAGCTCCCACCCAGTCCATTCTTGAGTAGGCTGTGGGCCCAGGGATCGAAGGTCCACCGATCCCGAAAATTCTGAAGTCTCCCTCCTACCGGTATCATCTCACTTTGACTGTTGTTGCCCTGAGGCCTTGCCTCCTTGACCGCGACCACCCCTAAATCCCCTCCCCCTTGAGGGGCGTCTAGACGAACCTCTGGCTGCTCCTCTAGGCTTCGCTCGAAAGGTAGTTGACTGCCCTTCGAACGCTGGGTTAAATGCCGGAGACTGCGTAGACACGGCTTGGGGTACCCACTGGTACGTGGTCGGGGTTTGTACCACCATCTGGGGCACTGAAGGCATAGGAAATTGCTGTTGCTGCTGCTGTCTGAATGGCTTGGCGGGCCGAGAGGGTAGCCTAGTCTTCTTAGTCTTCCTCTTTGGTTGGGGACCCTCATCCGGGGAAGACTTTCTCTTGAGGGATAGGCCCCACTTCTGGAGAAGGTTTCTATTCTCCATGGCGGCCTTATCTACAACCTCCTTGACCGCTTCACTAGGGAAGAGGTCTTTGCCCCAAATGTTGGAGGAGATTAGCTTCCTTGGCTCGTGCCTCACCGCAGCCGAGGCGAACACGAACTCCCTACAAGCCCTCCTAGCTTTGACGAAGCTATAAAGGTCCTTCGTCACTGTGACTAGGTGTGTCTTAGCCACTACCATGAACATCTCATGGACCTTGGGGTCACTTGCCATTGTCTCCAGAGTTGTTTGATGAGACATTGAGGCAGCAAGTCTTTCTTTTGTCTCAAGCTCCCTTCGCAAAAGAAAGTCAGATAGCTTGGGGAGGTTCTCACCGAACTGACGTCCGGCAATATCAGCCTCCAACTTCCCGACTGAGAAGGTAAGATGGACGTCCTTCCAGTCCTTGTGGTCCATAGGTAGGGCCAAAGACAGAGGTTTACACTCCTCCAAGGAGGGGCATGGCTTACCTCCTCGACTGCTTTCAGCACAGCCGTAAACCCTTTCTGCATAAAGGGGAAGGCTCTAGAAGGAGAGGACACAAAGGAAGGGTGCTTCTTACTCAAAGCAGGTACCTTCGAGTTTGAGAAGCCCCTCTCTTTCATCGAGCTTGACAATAAAGCTTGAGCCTTAGCGTGATCCAAAACTATGACCTCCTTCGGCTCTGTTTCTTCCTTTGAGGCTGGTTCCTTCCTTAGACGGACATAACAGTCCGGATACGACTCCTTGCTGGGCCAGAATTCCACCTCCTCAAGGGGGACTGAGCCCAACTTCTCCGAAATGACGATTTTTCCCGTCGTCATAGGCATGTGCTCAGCATACTTCCAAGGGTTAACATCTGAGCACAAGGGAAGGTCTTTCACGCTGAGCTTCTTCTGGGGCCCACGTGATGCTGCAAGTCTCCGCATCTCCAGCTCCATTGCAGCCGCCTTCTCATTATTCTCCCTCTGCATCTGTTGGATCATTCCAACAATGGAGGAAAGGGTCTTTCCCAGCTCATCTGGGAGAGAGGACGATGTTGAGGGAATAGGTTCAGGGGCCTGAACCGGAGTAGCCGACACCTCGTCGACCTCTTCCTCTTCATTGTCTGGAGCCTGCTCTTCATCCTGGTCTTCTGCCAGAAGGTCATCTTCCAGACGCTCGGACACCTCCGACATCCTATCGTCCAATTGGATGTCCTGCAGGGCGTCCGCGACTTCAGAATCCACAGGGATCTGAACCACTGGTATCTCCACTTGAGGCTGGGGAATCACTGCATCAGCTGATGCCTTGGGGAAAAGGTAAGCCCTCATCTTCTCACTTGGAAGATAGGGCCCAGAAGTGTTCTTCTGAAAGCCCCTTACCCAGGTACGAAGCTTCTCCCTTGCTGCGTCCCTTGACTCTGCCGTCTTAGGGGAATCAAAAGCCTCAGTAATCAGGTTTGTGCACACGGTACATACCTGCGGGTCCCAATACCGGAGATCACCTTTGGAGACTGCGCATGCTGCGTGCCTCCTACACAAATCATGTCTGCAGAAGTTCTTGCTGCGGACGTTGCAGAAAACGCTTCCACACTTCGGATGGTCCTCCTGTAAAGAGAAGAGAATTCCATGAGTATCAAGTGAACTACGTACAGTATCACTGGATATACATAGCTTAGCATAACTAAACTAGAAAGGAAAGACACACACTTGTATTTCCCGCACAGTCAATTGCTGCAACCTTCCAGATAATAAAATCGTATGGTTAATCTATTCTAGAGCAACCAATGAATAATTTCCAGAGGAAACAGGTGTAGCTCACACCTAAAAAATGATTTTAAAATGCTGGATAGTAGACAAGAAAGAACTCACTTTCTTTATCTGTAAGGTTACACCAAAGGGTTGTGCGAGACAACACAAAAGTGTTAAAAAAACTTAGTGTTGTGACAAATACTATACTATAGTTTTCTCCCTACAGTATATACTACTGTATACTGAAAAATACTGGCTACAGTATAGAAGGTAATGTGCTGGCCCGGCACGTGCCGGCTGGCACACACCTTAACTAGTTCCAAAGTATACTACTTAAGAACTATAAGGTGGAAGAACGCTGGTTCAAATGCATGTGCCGGCCGGCAACTACACAAGATAGCACCCGGCTGCCGGCCACCAATCGTAGCGGCCAGCAGACAATGGTGTGATATATAGCCGGCCGGCAAAGGTATACAACCAATGCCGGCCGGCAGCAAAAGAACCAGAGAACTCCGACTGCCCGGCTGCCGGCCACTCAGGCCGGCAGCCGGGCTTGGGTACAACACTAGAAGAAAAACAGAATGGATGCCGGGATAAGAGACTGTACTACCTCATAACCCGGCAACCCGAAAGAGTGCACATAAGGAAGGGGAGAATATAACTTCAGGCTTCCTGACCAATGCCATCTGGCTCTACAGACAAACATGGATGAGAGACCAAGGGAGGTCTGGGCAGCACTCAAAGCAGAAGACCGGCAAGGGACTGAGTCAACCCCACATCCTAACCTATGCTAGGTACAGATGTAGAATGACGGACAGGAATGCAATGGCTAGGCCATCACAAAGGAAAGAGGGGGAAAGGGAGAAGAGGGTCCTGCCAACCTTGCTCTAATAATGAATCACCCGCAGCCAAGAAAACTCATCTTAGCCTAGGGGAGATCCGAGGAGGGAGGCCAGCAATACTTGCCAACTCCCTCGGAACCAAAGCAAGGAAGGCGTTGTTATTCACAGAAAAGAGGATCTTATCCTCCACACTGAGAACAACAACACAGGACTAGTCTGCTAGATCACAAGAAGAAGGAATCATCTCGTACAGAAACCTTCGAAAGTGAACTAAGGAGGCTAAGCCTCCTATGTCTGTTGTCAGTCTAGCGAGGGAATCTCAACCACAAGCTAGACATAAACAGACTCAGACTAAGAACTCTGATGTCCTGCCCCCTCCCTGAAGCTAGACTTACTGGAAACAGGAAGGAACAGAAACACCCTAATATAGTTGTATCTAAAGTCAATTCAGATAAACCATTAGGGTTAAGCCCAAGGCTTAAACAGAGGGAAAGGGATTGCACACCTTCTCCGAAGAGAAGAGAGCAACCGGGGAGTGTGAGAAAGTATACTAAGGCCCCATAGACAACTGGTCTAGGCGCAAAGAGAATCAATTACCTAAATCACCGAAACTCACTCGTATACTATCTTGGAAGAAATCAACATAATCTTAAATGTATAAAACTGCCTAAAGCTTCAATAAAATTTTAAAACACTCAGAAATCTGAATATCATGCAGGAAAGTACTAGGGCCAAACGACTAGGCTACAAGGTCTAGCGTAGGCCAGAATCGGCAAATCCTTCGCCAAAACAAAAATACTAAAAGCATCATATAAAGAAATCCTATGTAACGCTAAACAGCTAAAATTATTAAAGCGAAACAGCCGGGAACATTGCTCTGGCTAACTAAATAACTCATACCTAGCGAGCGACAGCGTCCAGGACGCCTCTGGTAGGCAACAGCTCTTGTAACAACGATATCACTATCAAATCACTTTTAAAATTACCAAGAGCTTACATTTATACATAAAAGAAATAATACTCAACTTATCAGAACCAGAAGAAGTTGGAGAAAGCATTATAAGTTGAAATAATCCAAGAATTGCGAGAAACACAGGGAAAAAACACCGAGTTGTTGAGCTACGCAAAAAGGAATACAGATGGCGCCGTGAGCGGCGCAATGCACGCTTACGAAACGGGAGAGGAGAGATACCTTGCGAGCGGCTCTTCTTTCTTTCTCGTTTTCGTTTTCTTGCCAATTGACCCCTTCGAAGTGTTAACTCTGTTCGGGGTGCAGATTGCTATGTGGCGTGTCAAGAATACGTCCTCTGATATTTCGCGATATCCCTGTTTCTTTTATTAGGGATATTCGCTCCAGGAGTTAGAATTCTGGGTACCTTAAGGTAAATTCTCTGGGAATATCACCGTAGTTATATATACCCCAGGAAGCTACCCTTTAGGAACTTCCATCAGGACGACATGGCTTGAGCCCAAAAAAAATAATACACACTATCATCAGAAATAAAGGGTTTTCAAAATCCTTTAGTTTGTCAATTATAGATTCTGAAGACAATCTACTAATATTCCCTTTCAAAGACAATAGAATGTTAATGTGGTTGGTTCAAAGTTAGAGTTCTGTCAATGACTAGGCCTCGCTTGGATATTGTTAAATTGTTCATGATAAGAAACGTTAATTTTAAGCCATTAAGGGATTTCGACCCATGCATAATTCTGTGCTCAAGCATTAGGGATTAGATCTGTCCCTTTCAGGTACCGTATTATAGTGGTTCCATTATTTCGTTGAGTATTGCAAGGCCTACAGTAGTAAGGACATTGATCTAGAATTTGACTGGATTTACAGTATTCAAGAGGTATTATATTCATCTTTATGCTCATCTTTTATGTAATTCATTTTGATGTCAATTTATTTTATTCATTGTTTCTTGATATGAACAGAACTTTTTCTTGTAAAGTTCTCACGGTGAAAACTCATGCTTATAGCGTTAGCTTTAGCTAAGTACGTAAGTGGGGTACAAATATCTGTCAAAGTACTCTTGTGGTAACTTGAGATGATTTTATCCCTTTTGTCTTCCTTTGGAGCCAAAAACTGATTTGTTCCAATACAAATATGAACCCTCATCCTTCAAGCAAGATTATGATCAGCTTCTACTGACCCATTTTGGAGAAACAAAAGCATGCTATATGGGAGACTTGCGGGAGTGTGGGGGAGAAGGGCGTATTAGCCCATTCTCCCTCGTTGCCCAATTTGCCATTCTAGTCCCAGCCTTGGCCTTGAACAGTCGAGTCACTTCCCATGGTCCAATCAGAGCATTGTGTTCTTATCATCTGTTTATTCTTAGTGTGAGTGTATGTTTTGGTTCTTGCCTGTGACTTTGCTTATCATGGAGAAGTCATGTGTGATGCAGAAGTGCCCTGGCCATAATGACTTATGGTGTGGTATATTTATGAACTGCCTTGAGGTTGACCTCTTCACGACTTGCTCCCCATGGGGTGGCCAGCAGTGGTCTAAATCTTCTACTTGACCGAAATGCAAGGACTGGTCGTAGAATCAATGGGCATGCTATGGTAGAAGGGGGAAAAAGAAGACGAAGAGAGATAACTCACTTTCTAAGATAATATTGGAAGTAGCTGATTAGCCTATATCCCTTCTTCAGGCTCAGGGTCCACGTGTGTTTCTCACCCTCCAGCTCTAGTGGAGGGTTCAAGTTTGGATGTTAGCTCCCACGCACCAACGCGTGGAGGTCAAGGTGAGGTAACCTGCAGGTCTCCATCTGTGGCGTGGCCTTCCCTATGTTCTCGGGTATCCCCCTTCAGCACACAAGGAGGTGCTCAAGCTAGTTTGGTCTTTTTTCGGCCTCATTGAGGCTGGTGATCGGAGGAATCTTAGGAAAGCGAGAAGAAAGCAGTGGAGGAGGAAAATAACAGATTATGCCCAGACCCTGGGTGGTTTGCGCTTCAAGGTGAAGCGGATGAGTATGACCTGAGCCTCTTTGGGTGGTGTTTGCCAAAGAACCTAGCAAACAAGAGTAAGAGGGCCAGGGTATCCTCACTTTGTGGTTGGAATCACCACGTGGACATATGTCGCCTTTTCTCCACACTCACCAGAGATTAGAGTTGAGTGCCATCCTAAGCCTCCCTCGCACTCTCCTGAGAGGAAGGCAGAATGTTGGACCAGGGAGATAAAGAGGATGAGTCAGTGATTCCCATCCCCACGCGTGTACGCTCAGATTTTCTCATTGTCATAAGTCATGTGAGCTTTGCTACCATAACTACTTATCCCCTTTCAGTAAGAAAGACCTAACCTTGGAGGAACGTTCCAGTCTACGACATAATTTCGAGAGGGTACCCAGACCCATATCAAGGACATGTATAGAGGCGCCTTTGTGCAAGAAAGTACGTCATTTTGAGAAGGTCCCCAGTTCTTCCTCCAGACACTGGACCGAGGGCAAGCTTTGTCTAGTCTTGGAAAGACCTGCACCATTTGGTAGAAAGGATAATGACCGAGGACGGCGGCAAGAAGAGCGCTAACGCAAGTGGATAAAAGAATCTTTTCCTACCAGCTGACATTGTCAGAGGTCTTCATTTAGGTTGACTAGGGAGAGATTATTTGTCTCAGAAGTTTCAGAAGGGTGGGACTCCTATAACTATTTCAGCGCCGGATCCTCGGAGAGAAAGGCTCACATGATGTGTCCCAGCAGGAGGGTCTCCCCCAGTATTAGGTGGATCACCTAGCCCTCACCAGCGGGTAGCCTGCAAGGACCTTAAGGAAAATGAGACGGAGGACAGGAAGAACAGGTTCAACCAGTAACCTTCTTCCAAAGAAGAATTCCTAGAACTAAAACCCTTTGCGTTATGTCCCTCCTCAAGAGAGGTTAAAGGTAGACAGCCTGTATAACATATAAAAGGCTTCCAGAAGGCTAAAATCACACTACAAAATCACACTTACTGAAGAGCCTCTACTACCTTTAGAACACTTCTAGAAGGCTAACATAACTGACTACACCACCACTTGCACATACTGAACTGCCTACGCAACGTTTACAATGGTTCCAGAAGGCTGAAATCGCTGCCAGATCTTTGCTCAAGAAATTGGGTTAATCTTCCCATACACCAGTGAAGTAGGCAATCATGAGGATAGAAAAGTAATTTGTTCCATAACTGAAATACAAACCACACTATTTAATATGGGTTATTACTTCGGCGGAGCTGAATGACGAGCTATTAGATTTTTAACGAGGGTTTACTTCCCCAACGCTAGTTAGCGGGGTGTAGGGAGGGGTCTTGCTTCACTTTACTTTTGGCTCGGGCGGAGAACAGACCTGTCTGCTCTCTCCCTCGCTTTGACTGCCATTAATCTGTTTTGCTTTTTCTTTCTCAGAGTGTGCGAAGTTGGCCTCTATCATCATGCGTACGTGTCCTCAAACCTTGTGTCCTCATTGTAGGGGCCAACGGTGTGAAAAGGGTAATGTATGCGGTGAGTGTAGGGAGTGGTCTACCTCCCAGTGGGAGAGGTTTGCCCGGCACCGGAAGAAGAAGTCCAAAGGGATATTTCTCCTTCAAAGGCTTCTTTGAAGAGAGAAAATCCAAAGGCCTCTTCTTCTGTTGCCCCAACCTCCTCCGAAGCTCCCACTCGATCGGTCTCTTCAGAGAGACCGTCGAAGGGGAGCATAGACCGTTGTTCTGTTGACCGATCCCGGGGTGCGGGAGAAATAGTTGCCTCCCATAGCGAGGCTGCTGCCCCTCCTCCCTCGGAGGAAGATATTGATTTCCCTGTACCTAACCGTGATTTGTTGCAGCTTTGGTCTTCCTTGGGGCTTCAGGGTTCCCCCTCCAAGGAAGCCCTGTTTGATATGATCAAGCTGGGAGCAGCTGTTAAACAATCGCCGGCGATAGCAGACGTAGATCATCTGTCTATCGTCGACGTTGTTATAACGGAGTCCTCCGGTGTGTCGGATCAAACTGCTCCTGTTGTTGCTGAGGTAGCTGAAGGCTCTGATTCCCCCTCCGAACATCTTTAGAGGGCGGAACTTAGTCCTACGGTCTCTCCTGCTGGTGATTCTCCCCTGGGGGAGTTCACTTACAGAGACTCCTCTGCGGAGGCCCTACGAAGGTCAGCTTGCTGATCCCACGGCCCCTAGAGGGCGTTTAAGGCGGAAGGCTCGTCCTCCCCTTCGCCGTAAAGGTCTTCCTTCTCCTCACAAGGGAGTTAGGAGGCGCCTTTTCGGCTCATCATCCCCGCAGTCCTCTGCTGAGGAGACTCACAGTTCTCCGATCCTGCCAGCTACCACCTTAGACCTCTCCGAAGATCGTTCGCGATCTCCCTCGGTGGAAGGTCGTCCTTCATGACCCCCTGACCTGTCACCCTCCAGACCTGCTGTCCTGCCATCACCCTTCAAGGATGCTGATCCTGTCATTGTACAGGCACCGGTCCCTTCGGGGCACAAGGGACTTGAGGGCAAAACTGTGCCCCAGTCCCTTAAGCGCCAGGCACCCCCTGTGCGCCGTCTTGCTGCGGTTCCTGACCTTGTGCCATTGCACTCCCTTGCGCGCGTACGCGCTCCTGCACCTGTTCATGCGCGCCCACGATCTCCTGCGTGGCCTCCTGCAGTACCTGATTTGGCGCGCCAGCGCTCTCCTGCGTACCAGCGCCCTCCTGCAGTTCCTGCGACAGCGCCTAAGCGCTCTCCAGGGCCTCAGCGCCCTTTTGGAGTTAAGCGCATTGCAGTAGTTCCTGACACAGCGTGCAAGCCCTCACCAACGCGCCAGCGCTCTCCTACAGCCCAGCGCGCAGTGCAGGAGGTACATAAGTTAGGCACGGGCGCTCACAGGTACCCCTGCCTCCTTCTAAACTACGCACCCCTGTGCTCCTGTATCCTGTTGCGCGCCCAGCCCATCAGCGCACACCTGTGCGCCCGAATCCTGTTGCGCACCCTGCGCTTCCATCGCAGCAGCGCACACCAGTGCGCCCGATTCCGGTTGCGCGCCCTGCGCACCCATCCCAGCAGCACACGCCCTTGCGTCCGCATCCTGACGCGTGCCATGCGCGCCCACAATCCCCTGTGCGCCCAGCGCACCCTCGTTCACCTCAGAGGGCAGTTCCTGCAGCACCTGCGCATCGTTCTACGCGCCAGTGCGCAAGCTCACCCTTGCGCCCTCACGAGGCTGCGCAATCGCGCCCTCGCCCCGTGCTTCCTGATTCACGCGCTCCATGCCCACGTGCTAGGAATATTTCTCCTGCGCATGCGCGCCCCATAATTTCGCCCGCACGGGCTCACCAGCAGGTTCCCGCGCGCCTGCGCACACGCGAGCAGAAGGTTGCTCACGCTCCAGTTCCTATCCTGCCTTCAACACCGCCCCATGGTGCAGCTCCTGCGCGCCACACACCCTCGCCGTCACCTGTACGCGCCCGCGCGCCCTCGCCCTCGCGCGCGAAGTTCCTGTACCACACGTTCCTGCCGCGCGCGATCCAGGGCAGGGCTTATCGCGCGACTGCCAGCGCGATTCTCGCCGCGATCGCCAGCGCGATCCCGCACCCGACCTCTTGGGGCTTCAAGCGGACAAATCTTCTCGTTCCCCTCCTCGCAAGCGCAGAACAGCGCGCTCGCCGGAGGAGGGGAGGTTTTCGGACAGGTCTATGGACTCTCTTTCAGCTCAGGCGAACCTTCGTTTGTCGACTCCTCCTTGGGATCGTTCGATCCCCTTCCCTCCAGAGGGAGTGTCTGACAGCGCCACTGTCAGCCATCAGCCCTGGTTTGGTACCATAGTCAGAGCTCTCATGCAGGCTTTTAAGCCTGTGTTCTCTGAACTAGGTCACAAAGCAGTGGCTACCTCGTTTTCCCTGAAGAGGAAGAGAGGAGTCCCCTCCGTGGTGACTTCTCCGAGGGCTAAGCTGTCTCCTCGCAAATCCTTGCGCAAGGCTCCTTCTCCTCCCCAGACTTTCTCTCCCTCCCCTGCGGATGAGGATTTCCCATCCTCAGGGGAGTCAGATGAGCTGGTCCGTTCCCCCATCGCACCAATGGGGGAAACTCCGCCTCTCCCTGAGAAGTCTCCTCACGCCGGACTGGAGAAGAGCCTGCATCCATTGTTGTTAGAGTCCTGTATCCCTCCCAGGAGGGAGCCGATGGACTCGAAGACTTTGCCGAAGTCTTCTACAAGGATAAGACAGGAACCAGCTAGACCTTCGGAGAATGTCCACGTGTCCCCCAGGAAGAGCCTCTGGGGACTGGAGACTTTGCTGCTAGCCCTTCGGGAGGAAAGCATCAAGAGTCAGAACATGTGTTCTGGCAAGTTCTGACCCTCGTGAGAAATCTCATCGGGTTTCCAGACCCTGAGATTCCTCCTCGGGAGGGGAAGGACACGGTCTTGGACCGAGTCTATGGCACCCAGAAGCCCTCTAGGGCCAGTGCAGCCTTGCCCTGGTCACAAGGGATGAAGAGTGCCAGAGACAAGGTCGAAGGCCAGCTCTCCGAGCTTGCCTCCTCCAGCAGATCCAGCGCCAGTAACAAGCTCCTCCCTCTTCCTCGAGTCCATCAGAGGAGGTACTTTGAGATCTTAGAGGAGACTTGTTTGAGTCTTCCCATTCACCATTCTGTGGAAGAACTCACTGGGGGAGTCCCTCTTGAGAGACTTTTCAACCGGCAGATTTCGTATTCTGCCACTGAGATCCTAAGCCAGGAGAAAGTGGCGAAGTGTGCCATGCAGGCAACTTCGTGGCTTGACATCCGGCTGGGGTCTCTGGGCATCCTGGTGCATTCTGAGGACCTGTCCAAAGAAAGCACCAGGAAGGCACTGGAGACTTTCTTACTCTCTGGCACACGGACCATCGAGTTTCTTGCCCACCAAGTCTCGAGCTTGTGGGCCAATACGATCCTGAAACGTCAAGACGCAGTTGCCGAGAGGTTCCACCAGAAGGTCCCCAGTTCCGACGTTAGCAGGCTCAGACACTCTTCCGTGCTCGGCAAGAGTCTGTTTGAGCCTAAGGACGTGGAGCTAGCCGCTGAGAGGTGGAGGAAGTCCAACCAAGACTCCCTCCTCCACAGGGCCCTGACATCTAGGCCCTACAAACCTCCAGCAACTCAGCAGCCCCGTCCAGCTAAGAATACGAAAAAGACTACAGCAGCGAAGCCAAAGGTGTCTTAAGCCCTTTCCCGTCAAGGACAGGAAGGGCAGGAAGTCCTCCAGGGGAGGTAAAAATCCTAGAGGGAGCGGCCATGGCCGTAAACACTAGGATTGGCAGTCACGGGGACTGCCAATCCTAGTCCACCAGTCCATGTCCACCAGTGGGGGGATGCCTACAAAGTTGCGCGACAAGGTGGCAGCAACTCGGGGCAGATACCTGGACAATTTCCGTGATCGCTCAGGGTTATCGCGTCCCGTTCACATCCTCTCTACCTCCCCTGACAGCGAGGCCAGTGTCATTGAGCTCCCTTACCATGGGATCGGTAAGGGGGCAAGCCCTCTGGGCAGAAGTCCAGACCATGTTGAAGAAGGACGCTCTCCAAGAGGTGGTAGACGGGTCCCCAGGCTTCTACAGTCGACTCTTTCTTGTAAAGAAGGCGTCTGGAGGCTGGAGACCAGTCATCGACCTCTCGACTCTGGAACGGGTTTGTCAGACAGACTCCGTTCAGCATGGAGACGGCAGACACGGTCGGACTTGCAGTGAGACCGCAAAACTTCATGTGTACACTGGACCTGAAGGACGCGTACTTCCAGATCCCAGTCCATCCGTCTTCCAGGAAGTACCTAAGATTCTGCCTAGACAACAAGATCTACCAGTTCAAGGTGCTGTGCTTCGGTTTCTCCACAGCTCCTCAAGTGTTCACCAGAGTGTTCACCCTGATTTTATCGTGGGCTCACAGGATCGGTATCCGAATCCTCTGTTACCTGGACGACTGGCTGATCCTAGCAGACTTGGGGGCAACCCTTCTTTGCCACCGAGACAGGATTCTCGAGCTTTGCCAGGATGTGGGGATCATGGTAAATCTCGAGAAGTCCTCTCTGCAGCCCCCTCAGAAACTGGTATACCTAGGCATGGTCATAGACACCAATCTCCACCAAGCCTTCCCATCAGACGACAGAATGAGATCTCTCCAGTGGCGACTCAAGTCTCGGTGGAATCAAGGACACGATTCCCCGAACTTTCTGATCCCTATGGGTCCTGAGGAACTGACAGACCTTCGGTGGTGGCTAGCAGACGAGAACTTACGAAAGAGAGTGGATCTTCTCGTCCTTCCCCCGGATTTGATGTCGTTTTCGGACGTATCTGTGGTCAGAATCAGAAAGGTACCTCTACATAAATCTGCTAGAAATGAAGGCCGTATCCCTGGCACTTCAGAAGTTCCATCAGGTCCTGGCGGGCTACTCTGTGGTGGTGAAGAGTGACAACACCACAGTAGTGGCTTATGTCAACAAGCAGGGAGGTACCCTCTCAGAACAGCTATCCCATCTTGCAGTAGAGATACTGAGATGGTCCGAAGCCCACTCGGTCACACTTTCAGTTCGCTTCATTCCAGGCAAAAGGAATGTACTCGCCGACAGTCTGAGCAGAGCGACGCAGATAGTGAGTACCGAATGGTCTTTGGATCCTCAAGTAGCCAACAAAGTCCTGACTTTGTGGGGCTCCCCGACTGTGGATCTGTTTGCTACAGCGCTGAACTTCAAGCTCCTGCTGTACTGCTCCCCAGTCCCGGACCCCAAGGCTCTCTGGCAAGATGCCTTCCAACAACGGTGGGACAGCGTAGATATGTATGCCTTTCCCCCGTTCTGTCTGATGAGGAAGGTACTCGACAAGACCAGAATATTGGTCAATCTATCGATGACCCTGATAGCTCGGCTATGGCATCACGCAGAGTGGTTTTCGGACCTTCTGCAGCTCCTGACAGAGCCTCCGAGAGAACTTCCTCCACGTCACGAGCTACTCAAACAGCCACACGCCAACATCTTCCACAAAGCCGTAGCTTCGCTTTGACTTCACGCCTGGAGACTATCCAGCTCCTCCTCGCTGAGTGAGGATTTTCGCAACAAGTTGCGAATAGGATGTCTGGACACCTGCGCAGGTCATCCGCAGGGGTCTACCAGGCGAAGTGGCGAGTCTTCTGTGGTTGGTGTCGTGGAAGGGGTATCTCCACTCGATGCCACTATTCCAGCAATAGCGGAGTTCTTCGTGTATTTGCGGGAAGAAATGCGCCTTTCAGTCTCGGCGGTTAAAGGCTATTGCTCAGCCTTAAGTCCAGCCTTCAGGCTCAAGGGAGTGGACATTTCTTCCTCGCTGAAACTTTCTCTACTCATACGGAGTTATGAGCTTACCTGCCCTCTGTCGGAAGTGAGACCTCCTCCATGGAATGTGGTTCGAGTTCTCAGGTCTCTGAAGAGACCTCCCTACGAACCATTACGCCAGGCTTCAGATCGCCACCTTACTTGGAAGACGGTGTTCCTGCTAGCTTTGGCCTCGGCCAAACGAGTCGGCGAACTCCATGGTCTCTCATACGACATTGCCCATTCAAGGGGATGGGGGGAGGTAACGTTCAGATTCGTCCCTGAGTTTGTTGCCAAGACTCAGAATCGGGAAGTGCCGGACCCTAGGTTCGACTCTTTCCAGGTTTCGAGTCTTTGTTCTGTAACAGATGACCCAGACCATCTCCTACTGTGCCCAGTAAGGAGTCTGAGGTTGTATCTTGAAAGAACAGCTGCAGTTCGTCCCCAAGTGCGAGCCTTGTTTGTGAGCACTGGGAAAACGAAGAGGAGGGTCACCAGGAATACAATCTCAGCTTGGATTCGCAAGGTAATACACCTAGCCTTGAATCCTGACCCTCCTCCATCACGTCGCCCCAGAGCACATGATGTCGGGCATAGCTACTACCCTGGCCTTCAAAAAGAACTATTCAGTGACGCAGGTCCTGCAAGCTGGGGTGTGGAAGCGTCAGACGACCTTCACAGCCCACTACCTGCAAGACGTGACACACAGGAGACTCGATACGTTCTCTATCGGCCCTGTGGTGGCTGCACAACAGCTGGTCTAACCTCAGGCTCCTTAATGGACAGGTAGCAGAAGGTTGAGGGCATTGTTACCCAGTTTTAGTCTGCATGAATGAAAAGGTTTGTCTGGCCCTTATTCTTTTCTTCATCCTCTCCTCCCTTGGAGAAAGCAGCATCCTGGGTTCTCTGCACAGCTGACCTCAAACCACTGCAGGTAAACCATGCTCCCATGTGTTCCTAGTATTAAGATTAATACTGTCGCGTCCCCATACCCTGACGAGGTGGTATTGGGAGAGTCCTAGCCTAGATTTCCATCTGAAGAACTTGAGGTCAACTTCCTAGGACAAGTCACTCTTCTCTCCTTCACACACAGCTTATGTAGGCTGCAGCAGTTGCACAGCAATGCTAGCGAGGTGCAGGGACTCCCTATTTCCTGAGTACTTACACACTCAAATATGGAGTCCCCGGGCAAAGCCAAAGCCAGTATGGCAGGGACTTACCACCCTTCCTAAGGGGTGAGTCACCCATATTAAATAGCGTGGTTTGTATTTCAGTTACGGAACAAATGACAAATTCGTAGATAATTTGTATTTTTCCTAACTATACAAACCTTAGCTATTTAATCAAACTTGCCCGCCAGCCCTATCCCCTGTGAAGTCCTACCTCTAAGCAAAGTGAAGTATTCACCGGTGTGTGTGTGTGGGGGGGGGGGTGCAAGCTACCCCTCCCTACCCCCCGCTAACTAGCGGTGGGGTAGTAAACCCTCGTTAAAAATCTAATGGCTCGTCATTCAGCTCCGCCGAAGTAATAACCCATATTAAATAGCTAAGGTTTGTATAGTTAGAAAAAATACAAATTATCTGCGAATTTGTAATTTTTATGAGTAGTACTTACCTGGCAGTTATATATATATAGCTTAATCTCTGACTTTCGGCAGAATTTATTCGAAAATCGCGGCAACCGCCTTGTGGTGGTTGTGCTGTTAGGTGGTTAACAACCCTTACAGGGTGGTACTTGGAATCATTCCCGTTTTCTGTTCCTCAGATCATCTCTGTCGGCCGGATCGACAACATAGTTTGTCCGCCATTAAGAGTTTTTTTCGAATCGCTTTCCCTACATCGCTGTTTTGGACTTCGTTTGGTGAATTACACTGATTTGGGGATTTGGGCAATCCAGTTTTTTTTCTTATTATTTTTGTACTATTTGTTTATCATAGTGAAAAACTTCATTTTCGTGTATGCGCGAGTGATGTATGCAAGGTGAGGTTACCGAAAGTGTCGGTTGACCCTCACGCAGTTTGTATGGGTTGCAGGGGGTTTGAATGTGCACTAGATAATAGGTGCAAGGAATGTGAGGGTTTAAATGAAGGTGATTGGTTATGTAAGAAGCGCTGTGTGCGCAAACTGGAACTCGATAGAGTTAGGAGAGCGAAATCAAAGTCAAAGTCTGCTAGTGAAACTAGTTTAGATTTTTCTATTGACCCTTTAATTGTTTCCTCTTTGGAAGTTGTTCCTTCCCCTGAGGTAGTAACTCCTGCCCCTTCTACAGGATCTGAGCCTGCGGATGATCCTTGGTGTGCCAGGATGGCTGCTGAGTTGGAGGCCATCAAAGCACAACTTGCGGCCTTTAAAGGTAAGGGTGAAAGTGGTATTAGTGCTTGTGAAAGTGCAGTGGAGGTGGCGGCTTATCGAACCTGTCATTACCCTAGGTCTAGACCTCTACCAAGCTCCTAGGACCAAGGGAGAAGGTATGTCGACAGCCGAAATGGGGTGAGAGGTGCTTATCATCGGTCAGTCGTTGCCTCAGACAGTCTTGTTGCGACCTCCCAGGCTGCTCTTGACCGCCGTAGAAAAGGTGTGTCGGATACGTTAGTGTCTTCACCTGATCCTTCTCCCAGACGCAAGTGGCAATACGAATCGTCAAGATTGACGAAGAGAAGGTGGGACCGGGATGTGCAGTCTCGCTCTCCCTCTCCCGGTTCGAGTAGCCGAGAACCTGAACCTTCTGAGGACGACTTCGATGTTGTTCCTGCTAAGAGGACGAAACCGAGAGTCCTCAGCCCAGTTAAGCCTGCTAAATTCCTGCTTCTGCTACCAGCGCTCCCAAACAGCCGCCTCCTGCGGAACCGCAAGAACCAGCAGAAGTCGCTAAAGCTTTCACGGCTGTTATGCAGGAACAGCTTTTATCGCTAGTACAAGCTTTCAGCTGTCCTCCTTCCCAGTCCGACAGACGTAAGGATGTCTCTTTACTGGTTAAGAGATCGTCTTCTAGGAGGGAACGAAGCGCCTCTCCAAGAGAACCTCTGCGCACTTAGTCGGCCGTACGACACCGCGCACCCTCTTCATCGGCTCGGTGCTAGGACGATACTGCCTCTCGCCCTCGGCGCCAGGACGATTCCGCCTCTCGCTCGAAGCTCCAGGACGATTCCGCCTCTTGCTCGAAGCTCCAGGATGATTCCGCCTCGCAATTTAGGCAGCAGGACGAATGCAGCCTGCCTTATCAGGACGATACCGCTTCTCGTCAACAGGACGATACCTCTTCTCGCCGCCAGGACGACACCTACGCTCGGCGCCAGGACGCAAGCACCTCTCGGTGCCAGGCTGCTTGCAGCCCCCATCTTCAAGATGTAGACCCTGATCAGGACCTCGATGATGTATCGGAAGAGGAAGAGAAACCTACCGACTCTGCTAGCGACTATAAGGTTCTGTCTCGCTCCCTTTTGGAACTATATGGGGAGGAATTCCAACCTTCGGCTCCTCGTTCTCCTCAGTCGCAATTCACCAGGAAGAAGGCTACGAAGCATTCGGCCTTCATCAAAATGAAGCTTTCAATTTCCGCTAGGAAAGCGCTCGCCAATGTGGGTGATTGGATGAAGGAGCGTAGGCAGGCGGTTAAGACCACCTTTTCTTTCCCACCATCTCGGCTCGCTTCCAAGGCTGGTATGTGGTATGAGACGGGGAACCATTGGGTCTAGGAGTGCCTGCCTCCTCCCAAGGTGACTTCTCTGGTCTTGTGGACTCGGCAAGAAGACACGCTCTGAACTCTGCCAAGGTGATGTGGTCCATGTCGGAACTTGATCACCTCGTCAAGGGAATTTTCAGGGTTTTTGAGGTTTTTAGCTTCTTAGACTGGTCTCTCGGGACTCTGGCCAGGAAGTCAGAACTTCTGGAAGACACAAAGGATCTGACGAGTATCATGCCCTGCATGGACAAAGCTCTAAGGGATGGGGCTAATGAGTTGGCTTCCCTTTTCTCAGCAGGGGTCTTGAAGAAGAGGGCCTTGTTGTGCTCCTTCACCTCTAGATCGGTGACTGTTGCCCAGAAGTCGGAGCTGCTTTACGCCCCTCTGTCACACCATCTCTTTCCCGAAGCTCTGGTCAGAGATATCTCCCTTTCTCTGGCACAAAAGGGTACTCAGGACCTTTTATCTCGGTTTGCTAGAAAGCCTTTGCCTGTCGCTCTTGCTCCTCTGAAGAAGGAAGAGAGGAAGTTCCAGCAGCCCTTTCGGAGTAGGGCTTCCTCAAGAGAGGATTTCAGGGGGAGAAGACAAGAGTCAGGGCCAAGAACCAGCAGAGGTTCGTTTAGGCCCCGATCCAAGAAATGAGATGGAAGTCCTCCAGACAACAGTAGGGGCAAGACTGTCACGTTTTTGGCAATCTTGGAAGAGGAGAGGGGCGGACACCTGGTCCCTCTCGGTCATCAAGGAAGGTTACAAGATCCCTTTTTAAAGAAGCCTCCTCTCTCAGATACTCCCCTAGCCTTAGTGGCGCAGTACGCCGACGCGGGGAAACAAGAGGCTCTTCTGGAGCTAGTCGACCAGATGTTGGTCAAGGGAGCAGTAGAGCCAGTTCTGGACCTTGCCCTCTTAATGAGAGAATGCCTTGATGAAGTCATTGAGCTTCAGCACGGCATTTCATTCCCGTGTTGAATCTTGGTGACGGGCAAGAGGGCTCTCGAACTTCGGGAAATTGCTCCCCCAGTTCGAATCTAAATTTTTAAATATTTAACTTAGCCGGTGAATATATAATAGCTGCTACTCAGCGGCTCGACAGAAAACACACTCAAAAAACTCGCGAGCGATCGCTATGAAGGTTGCGGGTGTGCCCACCAGCGCCAACTATCGGCCAGATACCACTCTTGCATGTAAACAAACCCTTCAATTCTTCTCTGTCGACCTTGACGACAAGACGTATCATTACTCGCTGTAGAACCTGGAGTTTTCTCAACATATTTGGTGAAGTACTTCATTTTGGTTTGAGCTTTCGCAGTGCAGGTGTTTTATCTTCAACTTAAAATCTTGAACTCGTTTTTGGATAGATTTAATTTTTGATGACTTTGGATTGTTTTTTGGACTTTCTTTGACTTTTAAATGGCCGACCCTTCCCTTAGTACGGAAGTGTGTTTTAGGCTTTTAGCAATTATCTTATCACGTTATAAATTAATTATAGATTTTCCTCTATATGTTTTATATCTCAACCGCCTTTATTAGGCCTCTTCGATTAGCTTTCCATTTATAATAAACATCAAGATAAATTTTAATGATTTGTTTATATGCGACCTTTCCTGAGAGTAGGCGGTCCTAACTTGGAAACCGAAGTTAAACAATGTTGAGCCCTTTCAATCGTAAATAACTTTTACAGAGCTAATGATTTAAAATTATTAAATGAATATTTTTTAGTAGATATTTTATGAAAGATTTTCTTTGAATAGTCTTCGTACTGTTTCAAAGATGAACTAACGTTTAGTTTATTTATGCTACGACGCAGTTTGCGCTCTATCGTTACGATAGAGAGAGAGAGTACAGTGAACCCTCGCTACTTCGCGGTTCGACAATCGCGGATTCACCACTTCGCGGGGTTTTCCCATAACCCATATATATATACATATCGCGGATTTTCCGGAAAATTCGAAAATACCGCGAAATCTGAAGACAACCAAATACGATATTTTTGTTACCTGTAATTCCATTAATACTGTAATTAGTAATATCTGCTCTTACTGATTGTTCATTGCATTACATATGAATATAATTCAGCACAGAAAGAAATAAACACGAAAAGAGAATGTGATCATACGATAATTCAGTACGTAGTAAAATTAAATCGAACATGAAAACGCAAATCAGATGCAGTCATACCATATTAGAATGGTGTGTACTGTAATGGATGTGCTTCTTTTCCATGAATCTTTTGTATGTATACGTACGTAGTACAGTACTGCATCCAATAATATTCTTTGTTGCAAAAATCACATTTCGAATAAGCGTACGAGAGAGAGAGAGAGAGAGAGAGAGAGAGAGAGAGAGAGAGAGAGAGAGAGAGAGAGGCGTAAAATAGCGTACGTAAATTTTTATTATTATTGTTATTATTATTATTATTGTTGTTGTTGTTGATAAAATTATTATTGTTATTATTATTATCATTATTATTATTATTATTACTGTACAGTATTATTATCATTATTTATTATTATTACGGTATTGTACTTAATCTACGTACGTTCAGTATGCGCGGGGCATCTTCTATGAGTAACCAACGCATCATAGTACTGTAAGGACAGGTTGTGATTGGTTCAAGCGCTGATAGATGACGAATCAGAACTCAAGTTTTGTTATCTAGCCTGTGATTGGTGTTTTGCCCGCATCTTCTACCCGCAGCATCAAAGTTCTCGCGGGGCTGGATCGTTCACTTTCTCTTTCCGCGTATTGCTGAGTAGACGTTCTTAAGTTTGTGAAGTTTAATCTGTGCTGTGTGCGTCTGTTTTAAGTTGAACTTTTTGTTGAACTTTCTGTTAAATCCTACTGTACAATGCCTCCCAAGCGTTCTGCTTCTAGTAAGGCTGGTAGTGAGCCTAAACGCCACCGAAGGATGATGACGATAGCTGAGAAGGTTACGCTTCTCGACATGTTAAAAGATGGTAGAAGTTACGCGGCCGCCGGCCGCCATTTTGGAGGTCAACGAATCCACCGTTGGCTATATCAAAAAGGACGAGGCGAACATTAGAAAGACGGCTGCAATCACCTTTAGCAGATCAGCGAAGCGAGTCGTTACAACGCGTAATAAAACGATCGTACGCATGGAAGGTGCTTTAGCTGTGTGGATTGCCGACTGCCGGAAGAAGAACATAGCCTTGGATACGAACACCATCCAAACAAAGGCTTTGAGTTTATATGAGAATTTTGCTGCAAAGGAACCTAAAGACGACGACGGCAACCATGCTGAAGATGATGATGATGCAGATGATCCTCAACCAGGGACATCCACTGATTCCCAGCCTCAGAAACGTTTTTCCGCAAGCAAAGGATGGTTCGCGAAGTTTCAGAAACGCTTCGCCCTGAAAAGCGTTTCCCTGCATGGGGAGTCTGCTTCCGCTGACACTGCCGCTGCTGAAACTTACGTGAACCAGACGTTCAAGAATATTATCGCCGAAAGTGGATACAAGCCGGAACAAGTCTTTAATATGGATGAGACTGCTTGTTTTGGAAGATAATGCCGTCGCGAACTTTCCTGTTCAAAGAGGAAGCCAAAGCCTCTGGCTTTAAGGCATTCAAGGATCGCGTTACCCTCGTGATGTGTGGCAATGCTGCTGGATTTTTGTTAAAGCCGGGGCTTATTTATAAGTCGAAAAATCCTCGCGCTTTGAAAAATAAAAATAAGAATCTCCTTCCCGTGTACTGGATGCATAATCAAAAAGCATGGATTACGAAGATGCTGACCTCCAACTGGTTCCACCAGTGTTTCATCCCGCAAGTCCATGAATATCTCTTAGAGAAGGGCTTGCCATTCAAGATCCTTCTCCTTATGGATAACGCTGGTGGACACGCAACTGACCTGTCGCGTGAGGGCGTTCAGGTTGAGTTCCTGCCACCCAACACCACGTCATTAATTCAACCGATGGACCAGGGGGTTATCAGGGCGTTCAAGGCCCTCTACACGAAGAATACCTTGGCGGACCTCGTTGCGTGTGTGGATGCTGCCCAAGATGACGAGGATGAAGATTTCAACTTGAAGGCGTACTGGCGGCAGTACACCATAGCCACGTGCCTGCAGAATATTCAGAAGGCACTTCAAGAGATGAAACCTGCAACCGTGAATGCGAGCTGGAAGAAGCTGTGGCCCGATATTGTTTACGACGACAAGGGATTTACTCCGTCGGAAATCCAACACTCTGCAATACGGAAATCTGTGCAGTTGGCTGCCATAATTGGAGGTGACGGGTTTGGCGACATGACGACTGAAGACGTCGACGAGTTGTTGGACTGCCATTCCCAGCCCCTAACTGACGCAGACCTCGAAGACCTGACGAAATTGGCAAGTGAGGAAGAGAGTGAGGGTACCCAGGAAGAGACCCAAGAAAATGTCGAAGAAACGGGCTTAACATTAGAACGGCTTGCAAGTTCTGCAACCATATCAAGGAGGCGAAAGAAATGTTACAAGAGTGGGACGAGGATATGGTTCGCTCGATGCAATTCTCCAACAAGGTCGATGACATCATGACTCCCTACAGGATGCTCTTGGATCGAAAAAAGAAGCAGCGGCAACAACTTCCGATCACAATGTTCTTCCAGCCTCGCAAAAAAGAGCCAGTTCCTCCTGCTAGTACGCCTTCGAAGAAATTGAAGAAGTTTCCCAGGAAGAAGTTGAAGAGGTGTCCCAGGAAAAGACACCTCCGTCTGAAGAGACGTAAAATACTATCATTGACTGCACAGTAGAACACATCATCAGCTTCATCATCATCATTTCTACTGTGCAGCAAATTCATCGCCATCACCATTCAAGTTTTTCTTCAACTTCTTTCGTGGTGAGTACAGTAACAATCTTTATTTTTTTACTTTAATATTCTTACTGCCTGTTTTATAGTTTAGTAATGTACGTACTGTATGCATTAAGTTAAAGGGAAGGTTTGTTCCGTAACCGAAATACAAACCACGCTATTTACAAAGGGTATTACTTTTAGCGTAGCTGAAATGGCGAGCCATTAGAATTTAACGAGGGTGTATTACCCCCGCGCTAGTTAGCGGGGGGGTAGGGGAGTGGTAGCTAGCTACCCCTCCTCCCCCTCACACACAGGTGAATACTCACTTTCACTTTTGGCTCGGACTGTGACAGACGTGTCTGTCTTGGTCCTCGCTTGGCAGCCATTGTCTGTTTTGTCTTTACTTAATCGCTTACTTTTCTTTTACTCAATATATATGTAAACATGTTTTCATGTTTGTATATATATTTGAGTATAGAAATAAGTAAGTTTCCTTTTCAGATGTGTGTGTGTAGTGTACGATATCTACGTGGAGGCCTCGGCAGTTAGGCCACCACGGCCTAATTTTATGGGTTGCGATCGAGTTTGACTTCGGTCTTTCTCTCTCTCTCTCTCTTGAGGTCGTTCACCCTTTTACTATGTTTTACTACGCCCTTGTAGCTTCCTTCCGTGTGGGTGGGGTTGCTACGCCGTACATTTTGTCTCAATTAGTTTATGAATCTAATTGTAGTTGTTAATTTTTTCAGCTTGTAGATACGATTCCTTTCGGGTTTTCGTTTTTTCTTTAGTGTTCATTCATTTTAAATTACATAATTACATAGTTACATAATTATAAATTGTTATAATTCTGTTTTGGTTACAGCTCTCCTTCCGCGAGTGTAAGTGGTTGTGAGGGCACGTGCCTGTTGTGTAATTCTTGTTCCTTTTCCTCGGGATTCCTCTTCGGAGCCTTCCCGGGGGAATGAATGTGTACTAATATTATTTGTTTTTTTTTTTTACAGTTACCGATCTAGTTCGTTTCTGTAATATAGCAATCGGTGTGAGCTGTCTGGTTGAGTCCTGGGGATTCGGCTGTTGCTGCCTCCCCCCTTGTATTGTCGTCAGGGGCGTGTCTCCTTCTACTGGTAGTACTCCGTGTCGACGGACAGCTCTCCAGTTCATTTTAGAACAGTCAGGAGGCTTGCCTCCTTGGGCGGATAACTTTCCTTCCGAGGGAAGTTTTTTTCCTGTCCAGGCTTGAGCTTTTCCTCTTTTGGGGGGTTCTTCTCTTGCCTTTTTTTCGTGCGACTATGCTCTTGGTGCTGAGCGGTCGCACCTGCAGTTTCAGCTCAAGGGGCTGGGCAACTGCAGGAGCTCCTCTTCGGAGGATTGCCCCTCTTAGGTCACTGGCTGACCAGTCTCTTCCACGAAGTGTTTCTCTTTCGTTCGCGAGAGAGTACACTCATAGAGACTCCTCTTCGGAGGTTTCTTCTGTTGCTGTTGGCCTCCCTCGCCGTAAGGCCCTCCGTCCGCCTCGTCGTAAGGGCCTCTCATCTCCCTATAAGGGTGCTTGAGGCGCCTTTTGAATCTCCGTTTGCAGCCTACAACTTCTTTTTCTCGATCTTCCGTCTTGGTGCAGATGGACAGCAGTCTAATCTCGTCTTCCGACGGGCAACGGTCTTCCCGACGGACAACGGTCTTCCCGACGGGACAGCGGTCTTCCGACGGACATCAGTCTCCCCGGCGGACAACGATCCCTTCGGGGCAAAGGGTTGCCCCCACGGGGGTTCTTCCCTTGCGTGTCAGGGTTTCCCTGCGCGCCCTTCTGTTCGTCAGCGCTCTCCCTGTTCGTCAGCGCTTTCAAGATGATCTCCCTGTGGTTCCTGTTACGTGCCCTGTGCGCCCACGTTCGCCCTCGCGATCTAGAACTTCGGTTCAGGTCGGGGTCAAGGACTCTTCTTCTTTGCGCAGGCTTCCACGCGTAGCCTTCTGCTCGTCCAGCGATCATCAGCTCGTCAGCGATCATCAGCTCGTCAGCGATCATCAGCCTTCGCCAGCGATCGTCAGCTCGTCAGCGATCATCAGCTCGCCAGCGATCATCAGCTCGCCAGCGATCTCCAGATCGCCCACGTGTGTTACAGCTGGCACACCAACGTTCTCCAACACTTCTGAAGGACCATGGTTCGCCAGCTACTAGCTCAACTGCGGATGCTGATCGCCATCGCGCGACCCTCAACTGCAGATGCTGACCGCCATCGCGCGACCCTCAACTGCAGATGCTGACCGCCATCGCGCGACCCTCAACTGCAGCTCGCTGACCGCCATCGCGCGACCCCTCAACTGCAGATGCTGACCGCCATCGCGCGACCCTCAACTGCAGATGCTGACCGCCATCGCGCGACCCTCAACTGCAGATGCTGACCGCCATCGCGCGACCCTCAACTGCAGATGCTGCTCGCCATCGCACAACCCTGAACGATTGCCCGCTTACGCATGCTGCCTCCTCATCGCACCACCCTGAACGATCGCCCTCCTGCAGATGCTGATCACCATCGCCACCCTTTCACGCGATCATTCACCTGCGCATGCTGCTCGCCATCGCACAACCCTGAACGATTGCCCGCTTACGCATGCTGCTCCTCATCGCACAACCCTGAACGATCGCCCTCCTGCAGATGCTGATCACCATCGCACCCTTTCACGCGATCATTCACCTGCGCATGCTGCTCGCCATCGCACAACCCTGAACGATTGGCCGCTTACGCATGCTGCTCCTCATCGCACCACCCTGAACGATCGCCCTCCTGCAGATGCTGATCACCATCGCACCCCTTTCACGCGATCATTCACCTGCGCATTGCTGCTCGCCATCGCACAACCCTGAACGATTGCCCGCTTACGCATGCTGCTCCTCATCGCACAACCCTGAACGCTCGCCCTCTTGCGGATGCTGATCACCATCGCACCCTATCACGCGATCATTCACCTACACATGCTGCTCGCCATCGCTTACCGCCAGCGATCTTCTTCACCTACGCGGCAGCACGATCCCTCGCCGTCAACGCCCATTCCCCTGCGCGCCCGCGCGATCGCTCGCCTGCGCGCCCGCAGCGATCGCTCGCCTCCGCGATCGCTCGCCTGCGCGCCCGCGCGATCGCTCGCCTGCGCGCTCCCGCGCGATCGCTCGCCGGCGCGCCCGCGCGATCGCTCGCCCGGCGCGCCCGCGCGACTCGCTCGCCGGCGCGCCCGCGCGATCGCTCGCCGGCGCGCCCGCGCGACCGCTCGCCTGCGCGCCCGCGCGACCACTCGCCTGTGCGCCCGCGCGACCATTCGCCTTTGCGCGACCGTTCGCCCTCGCGCGACCATAGTTCGCGGCCGAATTCCACAGCCGGTGGTAGCAGCAGGGACGCGTGCTCCTAGGCGGCACTCGGGATCACCTCCATCCAAGCACAGGTTGGTAGTGCAGGATGAAGACAGGTCAGTACAGCATTCTTCCCACCTTCTTTTCAGGCAGGAACCGTCGTGTCCTCTCCAAAGGATCGCCCGATCCCTTTCACCTTAGCGAGGATTTCGGACTCTGTGTCCTTGGAGCAGCAGACATGGTTTGATCCGCTGGCACGGGCGTTAATGAGGGTTATGAAACCAGCACTCACCGGCCAGGGTAACAAACCAGCGGCTGTCTCTCCTACGCTGAAGAGAAAGAGAGGAGTGGACTTCGTGGTGACTTCCCCCAGGGCGAAGTGGTTCCCAAGAGGTCGGTCTCGAGGGTCCCCTCTCCTGCACGAGTACTCTCCCCTTCTCCCGCCCTGGAAGGATTTTTGGCGGGGGGGGCTTTCCGTTGAAGATTTCTCCATCGGACAAGGGGTGACTGCTTACCTCTTCCTCTGGGAGCTTACCAGGTCCTTTCCCTCCTCGGTTACGGCCCGAGGTTTGGTTCAAGGAAGCTACAGGAAGATCAAGGGTACTTTCCTCCTCTCGAGCTCAGGCACCTTGGCCTTTCGTCGTTAAGTATCTACTTGCGGACAAGCTCGATGTTTTACCATCTGGACGCACTGACTGAAGGCTTCCTTCGGGTGTCTCATCTGTGGAGGTCAACGACCTCAGACACCCTTCCATCCTTGAGAAGAGTTTTGTCTTTGCCCAAGGACAGAGACTTAAACATCTGCTGTGCGGAGTAAATCGACTTCCGGTTTCACTCCTCCAAGGCGCTTTCTTCCAGACTCTGCAGGGCTCCAGCTCCCTTTTCTTTCAACCACGTCGGCCTAAGTTATCGGCTACGACAACTGGGACAAGGTGTCCAATTGCAGTTTCCTCTGTCAGGAACAGATGGCACGGGAGACTCCCCCGGGGGGGCATAGTCCTAAAAGGAGTTCACGAACTCTAGGATTGCAGGTTTTTTCGCTGGGAGGATGCTTAAGGTTACTCATCCGAATGACAGCTTCCCGATGCCCATTCCCGCACAATCTCTGTGAGTAGCCAAGGATATCGCGCCTGCCGTCTCTGTCAGCGAATTCAGTGTCTCTGAACCTCTATGCCATAGCATCAGCAGAGTTGCCCGGTTGGGCAGAATGATCCATACCTTAGGCGAAGGTCTTCCTTAGGATCATCGACGGCTTTACCCCCGGCCCCCTCAGTCGATCCTTTCTTGTAAGGAAGGATCTGAGAGGGGATGTCCATAGTCGACCTCTCAGCCCTGATCAAGTTTGTCGAACAAACTTCGGCCAGCGTAGACCAGCAGAATCGATCAGACTGGTAACGAGGCGACAGGACTCCTTTAACCCTGGATCGGAAGGACGGGTACTTTCAGTTTCCATTCCATCCATCTTCCAGGGTGCTCGTCGAATTCAGCCTAAACTGCAAGTATTCCTGCTTATGATGCAGTGTGGCTATCCCGCCGTGGCATAGCAGGTTTGTTTCCCCAGAGAACTCTCCCTGCCTTCCTCTTGGCCGCTCAGGTGCAGACTTCCGCCTCCTCTGCTGTTTGGAGGGCTGGTCAACTCCGGTAGGCTCGGGTTTCGACCTTCTTCAGCGCCGGGAAAAGCTTCCGAATGCTGACCATGAGTGTGGGCTCATGGTATTTTGCTTGGAGCCTTCTCTTCCTCTGCCTCAACATCTGGAGTATCTGGCCATGATATTGAGTCAACCGCCTTACCACGTTGGAAACCCCGCTTCTCGTCCGTCCAGCGAGGTTAAGCAACGTCGGCACTTGGATGGGTGACCACCTGGGGACGCCAGATTCTGTTACCACATCCTCCGAGCCTTCCTTTCGGTTGACTGTGGCAAGACTGAGGAGAGTCGCAGTACCTGTTCTCAGTCAAGCAGAGTTTTCAGCCCTACCTTGGAACGTTTCCTAGTTCTTCTTTCCTCATTGACCCGTTTATAGTCCGAACGGTCGCCTCAGGATAAGTTCCATGTGGGGCGATCCAAGTTCCGGTGGCTTCAGGCAATGTTTAACCGGACTCCCTGGCCCTATGGGACCAGCGGAACTATTAAACCTGCAATGGGTGTTGACCTATGGAGCCTCTTGATGGTAGTAGATATTCTCGTCCTTTCCCCACATTCTTGATGCGGTTCTCGGACTCGTCAAAGGAAAGGGGGGGGGCATGTTCCGGTCCAGGCCTATGGTCAAGACCTGAAGGATACCTCTCCATCATTCAGGCAGGCTTAAGGGCCTTAGTCTGGCCCCTCTTCAGTCCTACCGCTCCTGCCAAGTCGCCCCGTTGCGTGTCGACTTCATGCTAACCAGCAGGGGACGCATTTTCACACCTTCACATCTTGCAGTAGAGATACCGGGATGATTGAGATTCTCTCAATTCCACCATCGGCTCTCTCATTCCAGGCAGGGGAATGTTTCTCTCAGACTATCCAAGCAGAGCCTCATAGAGAGAGTGTACCTAGGGGTCTTTGACCTTGGGTAACCAGCAAGTGCTGATCTGGGGGACCTGATCGCGACAGCTTGGAACCTCAAGCTTCCGCTAGTTTTCCCCCCAGTCTCAGACCCCGAGACTCTGGCAAGATGCATTCCGGTGATGGTGGGACAACTTCGACGCCTGCGTCTTCCCTCCTTTTTGTCTGCGGACAATGGGTCTCAACAAAACCAGGTTGTCTGTCAACCTTTCAATGGGAGAGCTCCACTGGGACTATGCGCAGAACGGTTTCTGGACCCTCTGCTTCCCCTGACGGAACTCCCGGGAGAGCTTCTCCCACGGCGCAGGCTACTCAAGCAACCACACTGCGACATCTCTCCCGAAACCGGGGCGTCGCTTCGGCTTCATGCCTGGAGACACTACGCTTCCTCCTCTAGAAGAGGACAACCCGCTACAGTCGCGGTACGGAGGTCGCGTCATCTGCGATAGTCATCCACAGGGGTCTCCCAGGCAAAGTGAAGAGTCTAAGGTGGTTGGTGCCGTGGGAGATATACCTCTTCCCGTGAGGCCTCTTCTCCAGCAATAACGGTCTTATTGCCTTTCGGCGGGAGGAAACTCCTTTCCGCTCTTGGCAATGAAGCCTGTCGCTCAGCCTTTCCCTGACCTTCAGGCTTAAAGGAATAACTTTTCCTGCCCGCTGGATCTATTCTCGCTCATGCGAAGCTACGATCGTCCCTGCCCTAGTCGGAGGAAGACCTCCAACTTGGAGCATGGCTCGGACTTTTAGTCCTTTAAGAGATCTTCTCAAGACCCTTTTACGACAGGCCTCGGATTGTATTCCGCCTTGGGTCTTCTGCTCACTCTGGCCACGGCCAGTGTGTAAGCAATCTTCTTGGTCTCTTACTACTCCCCCCTTTCTAAGGAAGAGGGGAAGGCAACATTCAGGCTCGCTCCTGAGTTGTTGGCTAGACTCAGAATCTGAGGGTCCCGACCCTTCGGTCCGATTCATTCAAGATTTTGAGTCTCCATTCTGTGTCTGATGTCCCAAGACCTTCTCTTTCTTGCCAGTACAGGAATCGAGAGGTTAGCGCTGGGAACAGCTGCAGTTTGGCCTCAGTTGCAGCCGATTTGGGAACACAAGGAGGACATGGGGGGAGAGTCACCAGTACACCTCTTCAGCCCGGACTCAAGGACATTCATCTCGACCTGTCTTCAGACCCTCCCCCGTCACGTCTCCCTACAGCACGATGTTGGATACATCGCAACGTCCCTCGCCTTCGAGTAATACTACTCTGTGACGCAGGTGCTACAAGCTGGAGTCTGGAAGCGTCTGATGACCTTCGCAGCCCGCTTCCTGCAGGGCGTGACCCACAGGAGTCTCGATACGTTTTCTATCGCTCTGTGGTGGCTACACAACAGCTGGTCTAACCTCAGGCTCCTTTTTGGACAGGTAGCAGAAGGTTGAGGGCATTGTTATCAGGTTTTAGTCTGCATGAACGAAAGAAGTATGTCTGGCCCTTACTTCTTTCTTCATCATCCCCTCTACGGGGGAAGCAGCATCCTGGTCTCTGCATAGCTGACCTCGAACCTCTGCAGGTAAACCATGCTTCCTTGTGTTCCGAGTATTGAGTCAATACTGTCGCGTCCCCCCATACCCTGACGAGGTGGTATTGGGAACGTCCTAACCCAGAGTTCCTTCTGAACTCCAGGTCAACTGCCTAAGACGGGTCACACTTCTTCCTTCACACACAAGCTTACGTAGGCCACATGGTTCCTTGCGGTGCAAGGAACTTGTGAGGTGCAGGGACTCCTTTTCTCGAGTGCGACTCACTCGGATTCTGAGTCCCCGGGTAAAGCCAAAGCCAGTATGGCTGGGGACTTTCCACCCTTCCTAAGGGATAAGTCACCCTTTGTAAATAGCGTGGTTTGTATTTCGGTTACGGAACAAATGACAAATTCGAAGATAATTTGTATTTTTCCTAACCATACAAACCTTAGCTATTTACACATATTTGCCCGCCAGCCCTGTCCCCCAAGACAAGTCCTACCTCTAAGTGAAAGTGAGTATTCACCTGTGTGTGAGGGGGAGGAGGGGGTAGCTAGCTACCACTCCCCTACCCCCCCGCTAACTAGCGCGGGGGTAATACACCCTCGTTAAATTCTAATGGCTCGCCATTTCAGCTACGCTAAAAGTAATACCCTTTGTAAATAGCTAAGGTTTGTATGGTTAGGAAAAATACAAATTATCTTCGAATTTGTCATTTTAAAAGTCTACATGTTGTAACCTATCATATTTTTTTGTTTAAAATTTACATTTACGTACGTAAAACAATCTCTCTCTCTCTCATCCTCTCTCCTCTCTACATCTCTCCTCTCTCTCTCTATCTCATCTCCTCTCTCTCTCTCTCTCTCGTAAATTGTTTTCCTGCTTTGCTACGTACAAGTACTGTATAATTTATATTTGTAAGGTAACATATTTTGTAAATGCTTTTACTGTAAATACTGTATGTACTGTATCATTATTTATCACTATCATCATGCGCGTTTAAATGCCTTGTTTGTTCTGAGCGTGGTTGTTTACTGAGCGTACACGCCGTCGTTTCAGGCGGCGTCATAAAGAAAAAGATTTCATTGGGAAGTCCTAAGAAAAATACGTAAACTAAAACATTGGTAATAAAAAAATCAACATACAGTACTGTATAATCAATATAATCGATGCAAAAACTACTAACCTATACATATATGTGTACACTAAATGAGTTTGTTTCTTCATTATGATCAGAGATGAACGTTAAACAAAACATTGGTTGCCATTTTTTATCGTGCTTTTTAGGTGTTTAGGAAACGCATGATATAAAATCGCCTTTAATATTTGTGCCTGTTTTAGTTTAGGGTGCTGTAGTACATGCATTAAGTGTTCTGTACATTAAAGGGTGGTTTGTTAACAGTACTACGTACAAGGGAAGGTTTTAAAAGTCCGAATATACATGTTAAATAAATAGGTAAATATGATGTCACTACTTCGCGGATTTTCACCTATCGCGCCCGCGTCTGGAACCTATCTACCGCGATAAACGAGGGTTCACTGTATCACGGTTTCACTTTGCAGAAAGATTAAATCGATTCTGACGTTTTGTTCATCTCTTCTTTCAAAGCTTAAATGTTTTAAATTCTATTTTAAAGGAACTTTTTAATTGAAAAACCTTTCAGTTTTTTCCTTTGGTCATATAACCTGTTTATTGACGAAACGTAAGTGGGCTCTTCTCTTCGGTGCGAATCAAGAGAGAGAGAGAGAGAGAGAGGAGAGAGAACGTTCCGATCTTTATTCTCGTCCCAAGCGAGTAACGTTGTTCTTGAGTTACTCTCGTCCCTAGTCTCTGTACGGGAGAAAGGATAAAACGTTTTTAGTTTTTATTCTCGTCCCAAGGCACTGTACGGTGAGAGATTGAAAACGTAGTTTTGAATGAACTAGTGTTTAGTCTCTTTCCCAGCCACTGATCTTTTTATCTTAAAATATGTTTACTGTTTTTTGCTTGTATTAATGTGCTTACATTATACGACTGATTTCGCAATTATAACCTTTTGATGAGGGTAGAATTGCGTGCTTCAGGTAGAAATCAGTTTTATTCATACCTAATGTGAATTGTTAAAAAATTCGATTTCAGTGAAATAAGTGCAAAACAGAAAATCGTAGTGATAAAGTGATATTGCGCAAATTGTTATCAGTGTTGCGACCGAGGGTTCGTCTGTTCGTGCCTGTCGTTCGCCTAGTCCGAGACCTCTTGCAAGCTCCCAAGCCCAGGGGAGAAGTAATGTCGTACGACTTATGGGTTCGAGAGGCCTTGATCAGCGAACAGACGTTCCCTCTATGGTATCAGGCGTATCTCACCAAGATCACCCCTACCATAAGGCGAGAGAGACGATTTTCTCCTCGTCATCCGAAGGCTTTTCGCATAAGAAACCGTGGAACAAGGTTTCGAGGCCCTTTAAGCGAAAGTCAGTTCCTTTCAGGACAGGTCCAGCGTCCTGGTTTTAACTATTAGGACAGCTCTGACCCTATGCAGTCATCGGAAGACTGCTCGCCCGCCCAAACAAAAGCGTAACACAGGCTCCAGAGAGTCTTTTTGTAGGCAAGGTTATTGCAGTCACAGACGTTACCCTCGTCTCTTACCGCAACCATTCCCGTTGATCCTAAATGGGTTTGTACGGCAAGACATGCAGAATAAGCTTTGCCTCTCTTATGGAAGACTATTCTGCCGATAAGGTTCACATTGATCCTAGCCGTTTATCTCATCGAGATCCTGGCCTTCAGCCGCCCAACACGAACCTTTGTGCGTCCTGTTGACGTTGGCGTAGCTAAGTCACGTCAGTCCACGATATGTAGAGCCTCACTCGATGCGGTCACGTGTTGATTTTCAGCCGCATTTGGACGTTAGGCCGCTTCCTAATGCTCCTGTTGACGTTCAGGACGTTCGCCAACCAGCGGAGTTGACTTGTTTTGACGCTGAGCGTCAACTACCGCAGTCTAGAGTTGTTTTGACTGCTCAGACTAGGCAGTCAAAACAGTCTCGAGTGGACGCCGAGCGTCCTCCCGCACCTGTTGTTCGTTGACAGTTCACAGACTGTTCAGCAGTTACATGACGTTGCGTCCTGGTCCGCTACTAATGCACCAGTGCGTGTGGACTCTGCTTGTAAAGCATTACCACCACGGTAGGCTCTCTCCCTTGCTTGAGACTCGGCTATTGTCGGACAAGGTTCCTTCAGATGAGGAAGTTGCTGTTCCCCCTCCTACTGATATTCCCTTGAGGACTCTGTCAGACGGAGAGGAGCCTAAAGCTGCTTAGCCCTCTATGGACTTTAAATAAATCATGCTGATTTTTAAGGATCTTTGTCCGGATCTTTTTGTAACTGCTGCTCCTCGTTCGCCTAAACGTCAGAGTTTACACTAGGCCTAGCTACTTCGAAGCCGTTGTTTTATAAGCTAGTGCTCTCTCCGCTCTTCTAAGAGAGGCTTTACGTTTGCTAGGCGACTGGTTTATCACCAGGAGGAGTTTGGGGGAGACAGCCTTTGCTTTCCCTACTTTTAAGCTGGCTTATAGAGCAAGAGTCTGATATGACACGAGAGAAGTTCTCGCTTGGGAGTTCCTGCCTCTGCCCAGATAGACTTCTCAAACCTCATAGACTCTCCCTGGCGCCTGGCCATGAGACGCTCCAAGATTTTATGGTCGACTTCAGAGCTATTTTCGAGCGTTTGAAGTTTTGCTGTACAATTATGTCATGCATAAACAAGGCTTTCAGGATGGCTCCAATGATCTGACAGCCACGTTCTCTGCAGGAACAAGTCCCTCAGGATGGCTCCAATGATCTGGCAGCCATGTTCACTGCAGGAGTACGTAAGAGGCAAGTGCGCTCAATGTGTTCATTGTCAAGACAAACTTCACGATGAAGTCTACCAGGCTGTCTTGACAGCATTTATGGAAGGCGACTGGATGGTCTCTCTCGACCTTCAGGAGGCATACTTCCACATTCCTATACACCCGGATTCCCAAGCCGTTTCTGAGGTTTGTTTACAGGAATGTGGGGGTACCAGTTTCGAGCCCTGTGCTTTGGCCTCAGTCCTGCTCCTCTCGTGTTTACGAGGCTCATGAGGAATGTGGCAAAATCCCTCCATCTATCGGGGATCCGAGCCTCCCTGTACTTGGACGACTGGCTTCTCAGAGCATCGTCCAGTCTTCGCTGTCTGCAGGATCTACATTGGACGTTGAGTCTGGCCAGGGAGTTGGGACTTTTGGTCAACCTAAAAGTCCCAACTGATCCCATCCCAAATTATTCTATATTTGGGGATGGAGATTCGCAGTCCAGTTATTTTTTCGGGCTTTTCCCGTCTGCCACCGAATAGAACAAGCCCTGCTCGAAGTCCAACTAATGCTGAAAAGAAAACGTTTGTTCAGGTCAGGAGTTGGAACAGTCTCGTAGGGACTCTCTCATCCCTGGAGCAGTTTGTCTCACTAGGGAGACTACACCTTCTGCCTCTCCGGTTCCATCTAGCCTCTCACTGGAACTAGGACAAGACGTTAGAGACGGTATCATTCCCAGTCTCCGAACCAGTAAAGGCATGCCTGAAATGGTGGGACAGCAATATCAGTCTGAGAGAGTGACTATCCCTAGCAGTCAAGAACCCAAACCACGTGTTGTTCTCAGACGCGTCGGATTTGGGTTGGGGTGCGACCCTGGACGGTCGGGGAATGCTCGGGTCTGTGGACCTCAAGTCAGAAGAGCATGCACATCAACGGCAAGGAGCTATTAGCAGTCCACTTGGCCTTGATGATATTCGAAAGCTTCTTCGAAACTAAGTGGTAGAGGTCAACTCAGACAACACCACAACTTTGGCGTACATCTCCAAGCAAGGAGGCACACACTCCTTCACG
>NC_090742.1:1905135-2065989 GCF_036898095.1 Palaemon carinicauda | reverse complement strand
ACATCTCTCCCGAACCGGGGCGTCGCTTCGGCTTCATGCCTGGAGACACTACGCTTCCTCCTCTAGAAGAGACAACCCGCTACAGTCGCGGTACGGAGGTCGCGTCATCTGCGATAGTCATCCACAGGGGTCTCCCAGGCAAAGTGAAGAGTCTAAGGTGGTTGGTGCCGTGGGAGATATACCTCTTCCCGTGAGGCCTCTTCTCCAGCAATAACGGTCTTATTGCCTTTCGGCGGGAGGAAACTCCTTTCCGCTCTTGGCAATGAAGCCTGTCGCTCAGCCTTTCCCTGACCTTCAGGCTTAAAGGAATAACTTTTTCCTGCCCGCTGGATCTATTCTCGCTCATGCGAAGCTACGATCGTCCCTGCCCTAGTCGGAGGAAGACCTCCAACTTGGAGCATGGCTCGGACTTTTAGTCCTTTAAGAGATCTTCTCAAGACCCTTTTACGACAGGCCTCGGATTGTATTCCGCCTTGGGTCTTCTGCTCACTCTGGCCACGGCCAGTGTGTAAGCAATCTTCTTGGTCTCTTACTACTCCCCCCCTTTCTAAGGAAGAGGGGAAGGCAACATTCAGGCTCGCTCCTGAGTTGTTGGCTAGACTCAGAATCTGAGGGTCCCGACCCTTCGGTCCGATTCATTCAAGATTTTGAGTCTCCATTCTGTGTCTGATGTCCCAAGACCTTCTCTTTCTTGCCAGTACAGGAATCGAGAGGTTAGCGCTGGGAACAGCTGCAGTTTGGCCTCAGTTGCAGCCGATTTGGGAACACAAGGAGGACATGGGGGGAGAGTCACCAGTACACCTCTTCAGCCCGGACTCAAGGACATTCATCTCGACCTGTCTTCAGACCCTCCCCCGTCACGTCTCCCTACAGCACGATGTTGGATACATCGCAACGTCCCTCGCCTTCGAGTAATACTACTCTGTGACGCAGGTGCTACAAGCTGGAGTCTGGAAGCGTCTGATGACCTTCGCAGCCCGCTTCCTGCAGGGCGTGACCCACAGGAGTCTCGATACGTTTTCTATCGCTCTGTGGTGGCTACACAACAGCTGGTCTAACCTCAGGCTCCTTTTTGGACAGGTAGCAGAAGGTTGAGGGCATTGTTATCAGGTTTTAGTCTGCATGAACGAAAGAAGTATGTCTGGCCCTTACTTCTTTCTTCATCATCCCCTCTACGGGGAAGCAGCATCCTGGTCTCTGCATAGCTGACCTCGAACCTCTGCAGGTAAACCATGCTTCCTTGTGTTCCGAGTATTGAGTCAATACTGTCGCGTCCCCCATACCCTGACGAGGTGGTATTGGGAACGTCCTAACCCAGAGTTCCTTCTGGAACTCCAGGTCAACTGCCTAAGACGGGTCACACTTCTTCCTTCACACACAAGCTTACGTAGGCCACATGGTTCCTTGCGGTGCAAGGAACTTTGTGAGGTGCAGGGACTCCTTTTCTCGAGTGCGACTCACTCGGATTCTGAGTCCCCGGGTAAAGCCAAAGCCAGTATGGCTGGGGACTTTCCACCCTTCCTAAGGGATAAGTCACCCTTTGTAAATAGCGTGGTTTGTATTTCGGTTACGGAACAAATGACAAATTCGAAGATAATTTGTATTTTTCCTAACCATACAAACCTTAGCTATTTACACATATTTGCCCCGCCAGCCCTGTCCCCCAAGACAAGTCCTACCTCTAAGTGAAAGTGAGTATTCACCTGTGTGTGAGGGGGAGGAGGGGTAGCTAGCTACCACTCCCCTACCCCCCCCGCTAACTAGCGCGGGGGTAATACACCCTCGTTAAATTCTAATGGCTCGCCATTTCAGCTACGCTAAAAGTAATACCCTTTGTAAATAGCTAAGGTTTGTATGGTTAGGAAAAATACAAATTATCTTCGAATTTGTCATTTTAAAAGTCTACATGTTGTAACCTATCATATTTTTTTTGTTTAAAATTTACATTTACGTACGTAAAACAATCTCTCTCTCTCTCTCTCTCTCTCTCTCTCTCTCTCTCTCTCTCTCTCTCTCTCTCTCTCTCTCTCTCGTAAATTGTTTTCCTGCTTTGCTACGTACAAGTACTGTATAATTTATATTTGTAAGGTAACATATTTTGTAAATGCTTTTACTGTAAATACTGTATGTACTGTATCATTATTTATCACTATCATCATGCGCGTTAAATGCCTTGTTTGTTCTGAGCGTGGTTGTTTACTGAGCGTACACGCCGTCGTTTCAGGCGGCGTCATAAAGAAAAAAGATTTCATTGGGAAGTCCTAAGAAAAATACGTAAACTAAAACATTGGTAATAAAAAAATCAACATACAGTACTGTATAATCAATATAATCGATGCAAAAACTAACCTATACATATATGTGTACACTAAATGAGTTTGTTTCTTCATTATGATCAGAGATGAACGTAAACAAAACATTGGTTGCCATTTTTTATCGTGCTTTTTAGGTGTTTAGGAAACGCATGATATAAAATCGCCTTTAATATTTGTGCCTGTTTTAGTTTAGGGTGCTGTAGTACATGCATTAAGTGTTCTGTACATTAAAGGGTGGTTTGTTAACAGTACTACGTACAAGGGAAGGTTTTAAAAGTCCGAATATACATGTTAAATAAATAGGTAAATATGATGTCACTACTTCGCGGATTTTCACCTATCGCGCCCGCGTCTGGAACCTATCTACCGCGATAAACGAGGGTTCACTGTATCACGGTTTCACTTTGCAGAAAGATTAAATCGATTCTGACGTTTTGTTCATTCTTCTTTCAAAGCTTAAATGTTTTAAATTCTATTTTAAAGGAACTTTTTAATTGAAAAACCTTTCAGTTTTTTCCTTTGGTCATATAACCTGTTTATTGACGAAACGTAAGTGGGCTCTTCTCTTCGGTGCGAAATCAAGAGAGAGAGAGAGAGAGAGAGGAGAGAGAACGTTCCGATCTTTATTCTCGTCCCAAGCGAGTAACGTTGTTCTTGAGTTACTCTCGTCCCTAGTCTCTGTACGGGGAGAAAGGATAAAACGTTTTTAGTTTTTATTCTCGTCCCAAGGCACTGTACGGTGAGAGATTGAAAACGTAGTTTTGAATGAACTAGTGTTTAGTCTCTTTCCCAGCCACTGATCTTTTTATCTTAAAATATGTTTACTGTTTTTTGCTTGTATTAATGTGCTTACATTATACGACTGATTTCGCAATTATAACCTTTTGATGAGGGTAGAATTGCGTGCTTCAGGTAGAAATCAGTTTTATTCATACCTAATGTGAATTGTTAAAAAATTCGATTTCAGTGAAATAAGTGCAAAACAGAAAATCGTAGTGATAAAGTGATATTGCGCAAATTGTTATCAGTGTTGCGACCGAGGGTTCGTCTGTTCGTGCCTGTCGTTCGCCTAGTCCGAGACCTCTTGCAAGCTCCCAAGCCCAGGGGAGAAGTAATGTCGTACGACTTATGGGTTCGAGAGGCCTTGATCAGCGAACAGACGTTCCCTCTATGGTATCAGGCGTATCTCACCAAGATCACCCCTACCATAAGGCGAGAGAGACGATTTTCTCCTCGTCATCCGAAGGCTTTTCGCATAAGAAACCGTGGAACAAGGTTTCGAGGCCCTTTAAGCGAAAGTCAGTCCTTTCAGGACAGGTCCAGCGTCCTGGTTTTAACTATTAGGACAGCTCTGACCCTATGCAGTCATCGGAAGACTGCTCGCCGCCCAAACAAAAAGCGTAACACAGGCTCCGAGAGTCTTTTTGTAGGCAAGGTTTTGCAGTCACAGACGTTACCCTCGTCTCTTACCGCAACCATTCCCGTTGATCCTAAATGGGTTGTACGGCAAGACATGCAGAATAAGCTTGCCTCTCTTATGGAAGACTATTCTGCCGATAAGGTTCACATTGATCCTAGCCGTTTATCTCATCGAGATCCTGGCCTTCAGCCGCCCAAACGAACCTTTGTGCGTCCTGTTGACGTTGGCGTAGCTAAGTCACGTCAGTCACGATATGTAGAGCCTCACTCGATGCGGTCCACGTGTTGATTTTCAGCCGCATTTGGACGTTAGGCCGCTTCCTAATGCTCCTGTTGACGTTCAGGACGTTCGCCAACCAGCGGAGTTGACTTGTTTTGACGCTGAGCGTCAACTACCGCAGTCTAGAGTTGTTTTGACTGCTCAGACTAGGCAGTCAAAACAGTCTCGAGTGGACGCCGAGCGTCCTCCCGCACCTGTTGTTGTTGACAGTTCACAGACTGTTCAGCAGTTACATGACGTTGCGTCCTGGTCCGCTACTAATGCACCAGTGCGTGTGGACTCTGCTTGTAAAGCATTACCACCACGGTAGGTCTCTCCCTTGCTTGAGACTCGGCTATTGTCGGACAAGGTTCCTTCAGATGAGGAAGTTGCTGTTCCCCCTCCTACTGATATTCCCTTGAGGACTCTGTCAGACGGAGAGGAGCCTAAAGCTGCTTAGCCCTCTATGGACTTTAAATAAATCATGCTGATTTTTAAGGATCTTTGTCCGGATCTTTTTGTAACTGCTGCTCCTCGTTCGCCCTAAACGTCAGAGTTTACACTAGGCCTAGCTACTTCGAAGCCGTTGTTTTATAAGCTAGTGCTCTCTCGCTCTTCTAAGAGAGCTTTACGTTTGCTAGGCGACTGGTTTATCACCAGGAGGAGTTTGGGGGAGACAGCCTTTGCTTTCCCTACTTTTAAGCTGGCTTATAGAGCAAGAGTCTGATATGACACGAGAGAAGTTCTCGGCTTGGGAGTTCCTGCCTCTGCCCAGATAGACTTCTCAAAACCTCATAGACTCTCCCTGGCGCCTGGCCATGAGACGCTCCAAGATTTTATGGTCGACTTCAGAGCTATTTTCGAGCGTTTGAAGTTTTGCTGTACAATTATGTCATGCATAAACAAGGCTTTCAGGGATGGCTCCAATGATCTGACAGCCACGTTCTCTGCAGGAACAAGTCCCTCAGGGATGGCTCCAATGATCTGGCAGCCATGTTCACTGCAGGAGTACGTAAGAGGCAAGTGCGCTCAATGTGTTTCATTGTCAAGACAAACTTCACGATGAAGTCTACCAGGCTGTCTTGACAGCATTTATGGAAGGCGACTGGATGGTCTCTCTCGACCTTCAGGAGGCATACTTCCACATTCCTATACACCCGGATTCCCAACCGTTTCTGAGGTTTGTTTACAGGAATGTGGGGTACCAGTTTCGAGCCCTGTGCTTTGGCCTCAGTCCTGCTCCTCTCGTGTTTACGAGGCTCATGAGGAATGTGGCAAAATCCCTCCATCTATCGGGGATCCGAGCCTCCCTGTACTTGGACGACTGGCTTCTCAGAGCATCGTCCAGTCTTCGCTGTCTGCAGGATCTACATTGGACGTTGAGTCTGGGCCAGGGAGTTGGGACTTTTGGTCAACCTAAAAGTCCCCAACTGATCCCATCCCAAATTATTCTATATTTGGGGATGGAGATTCGCAGTCCAGTTATTTTTTCGGGCTTTTCCGTCTGCCACCGAATAGAACAAGCCCTGCTCGAAGTCCAACTAATGCTGAAAAGAAAACGTTTGTTCAGTCAGGAGTTGGAACAGTCCTCGTAGGGACTCTCTCATCCCTGGAGCAGTTTGTCTCACTAGGGAGACTACACCTTCTGCCTCTCCGGTTCCATCTAGCCTCTCACTGGAACTAGGACAAGACGTTAGAGACGGTATCATTCCCAGTCTCCGAACCAGTAAAGGCATGCCTGAAATGGTGGGACAGCAATATCAGTCTGAGAGAGTGACTATCCCTAGCAGTCAAGAACCCAAACCACGTGTTGTTCTCAGACGCGTCGGATTTGGGTTGGGGTGCGACCCTGGACGGTCGGGAATGCTCGGGTCTGTGGACCTCAAGTCAGAAGAGCATGCACATCAACGGCAAGGAGCTATTAGCAGTCCACTTGGCCTTGATGATATTCGAAAGCTTCTTCGAAACTAAGTGGTAGAGGTCAACTCAGACAACACCACAACTTTGGCGTACATCTCCAAGCAAGGAGGCACACACTCCTTCACGCTGCTCGAGATCGCAAGGGACCTTCTCTTATGGTCAAGAAATCGAGGCATCTCCCTGTTGACAAGATTCATCCAGGGGGACTTGAACGTCTTGGCAGACTGTCTCAGTCGGAGGGGGTCAGGTGATACCCACGGAATGGACCCTCCACAAGGACGTGGGCAAGAGTCTTTGGGCTACTTGGGGTCAACCCACCATAGACCTCTTTGCCTCCTCGTTGACCAAATGGTTACCAATCTATTGCTCTCCAGTCCTAGATACAGAAGCAATCCACATAGATGCGTTTCTACTGGATTGGTCTCTTCTGGACTTATATGCATTCCCACCATTCAAGATAGTCAACAAGGTACTGCAGAAGTTCGCCTCTCACGAAGGGACAAGGTTGACGTTGGTTGCTACCCTCTGGCCCGCGAGAGAGTGGTTCACCGAGGTACTTCAATGGCTGGTAGACTTTTCAAGAAGTCTTCCTCTAAGGGTAGATCTGTTACGTCAGCCCCACGTAAAGAATGTCCATCAAAGCCTCCCCGCTCTTCGTCTGACTTCCTTCAGACTATCGAAAGACTCTCAAGAGCTCGAGGCTTTTCGAAGGAGGCAGCCAGTGCGATTGCAAGAGTGAGGAGAGCTTATACCATTAGAGTATACCAGTCGAAGTGGGAAGTCTTTTGAGACTGGTGCAAGTCAGCATCTGTGTCCTCGTCCAGTACCTCTGTAGCCCAAATCGCAGATTTTCTTTTACATCTGAGAAAGGTTCGCTCCCTTTCAGCTCCCACGATTAAGGGCTACAGGAGCATGTTGGCTTCGGTCTTTCGACATAGAGGCTTAGATCTTTCCAACAATAAAGATCTCCAAGATCTCCTTAAGTCTTTCGAGACCTCTAAGGAACGTCGTTTGGCAACTCCTGGATGGAACTTAGACGTGGTCATAAGGTTCCTCATGTCAGACAGGTTTGAGCCATTACATTCAGCCTCCCTGAAGGATCTCACCCTCAAGACACTTTTTCCTAGTGTGCTTGGCTTCGGCTAAAAGGGTCAGTGAACTTCATGCCTTCAGTAAGAACATCGGTTTTTTCTACAGAAAAAGCCACTTGTTCACTTCAACTTGGTTTCCTGGCCAAAAAATGAACTACCTTCTCGTCCTTGGCCTAAATCTTTTGATATTCCTTGCTTATCAGAGATCGTAGGCAACGAACTGGAAAGAGTATTATGTCCTGTTAGAGCTCTTAAGTTCTATTTAGCTCGTACTAAGTCATTACGAGGTAAATCTGAGGCATTATGGTGCTCAGTTAAGAAACCATCATTGCCTATGTCATAGAATGCTTTGTCATATTTTATCAGATTTTTTAATACGAGAAGCTCATTCTCACTTGAATGAGAAAGACCGATGTTTGCTTAAGGTTAAGACGCACGAAGTTAGAGCTATAGCAACCTCCGTGGCCTTCAAGCAAAATAAATCTCTGCAAAGTATTATGGACGCGACTTTTTGGAGAAGCAAGTCAGTGTTCGCGTCATTTTACTTAAAAGATGTCCAGACTCTTTACGAGGACTGCTACACACTGGGTCCATTCGTTGCAGCGAGTGCAGTAGTGGGTGAGGGTTCTACCACTACATTACCCTAATTCCAATACAGTGAACCCTCGTTTATCGCGGTAGATAGGTTCCAGTCGCGGGCCGCGATAGGTGAAAATCCGCGAAGTAGTGACACCATATTTACCTATTTATTCAACATGTATATTCAGACTTTTAAAACCTTCCCTTGTACGTAGTACTGTTAACAAACTACCCTTTAATGTACAGAACACTTAATGCATGTACTACAGTACCCTAAACTAAAACAGGCACAAATATTAAAGGTGATTTTATATCATGCATTTCCTAAACATGCTAAAAAAGCACGATAAAAAATGGCAACCAATGTTTTGTTTACATTTATCTCTGATCATAATGTAGAAACAAACTGGAGGTAGAGCTTTGCTTATTACCCAGACATATCTCCCATACTTTTCCCTTAGAACTACATCACATCTTCCTACTTTAGATATATAGATATATATATATATATAATATATATATATATATATATATGTGTGTGTGTGTATATATATATATATATATTTATATGTATACACATATACATACCTACATATATACATAAATACATGCATACATATATATATATATATATATATATATATATATATATATATATATTACTGTATATATATGGGTTATGGAAAAAATCCGCGAAGTGGTGAATCCGCGATGGTCGAACCGCGAAGTAGCGAGGGTTCACTGTATCCTTTTTAATCTGTCTCTTGAAATGTTTTTTAATATTGTTTTTTGGGCTGTACGGAAGGCTAAGAAGCCTTTCGCATCCTTGTTGATTTGGGCGGGTGGTCAAAGTCATTTCTTGAGAGCGCCCAGATTAGGGGTTTGATGAGGTCCTGTTAGTATGGGTTGCAACCCTTTATACTTCAGCTCCTGGGAGTCTTTCAGCATCCTAAGAGGATCGCTGGGCTTCGTGAGGAAGACAGACTTACAAGGCAGAGTAATCGTCTAAGTCAACTTCCTTACCAGGTACCTATATAATTTGGTTTTGTTATATTGATAACTGTCAAAAACTCTTAGCTTATACGCTGTAAACTTAATTAACTCTGGTCTCTACCCACCGCCTTGGGTGTGAATCAGCTATTATATATTCACCGGCTAAGTTAAATATTTAAAAATGATATTTTAATTATAAAATAAATTTTTGAATATACTTACCCGGTGAATATATAAATTAAAGGCCCTCCCTTCCTCCCCAATAGAGACGCAGCGGGACGAGAAGAATTGAAGGGTTTGTTTACATGCAAGAGTGGTATCTGGCCGATAGTTGGCGCTGGTGGGCACACCCGCAACCTTCATAGCGATCACTCGCGAGTTTTTTGAGTGTGTTTTCTGTCGAGCCGCTGAGTAGCAGCTATTATATATTCACCGGGTAAGTATATTCAAAAATTTATTTTATAATTAAAATATCATTTCTCTCTTTCATCTTTTTCTTCTGCTTAATATTACTTCGACCTTCTCCTAATTTTATCAACTCTCTTTCATCTTGCTTTCCTATCTCTATGATTATTATTTTTCAATATTAAACTTACCCGATAATCATGTAGCTGTCAACTCTGTTGCCCGACAGAATTCTACGGAAGGGATACGCCAGCGATCGCTATACAAGAGGGGGGTGTACTCACAAGCGCCACCTGTGGCCAGGTACTGCAGTACTTCTTGTTGACACCACTTCAATTTTTCCTCTGTCGTGCTTCATGCAAGACGTTCATGGATACGCTTATAATTTTGGAGTCTTGTTCACGGTTTTTGGTGAAGTATTGCTCTAAGATTTCAGCTTTCGCTATTCAGGAAGTTTTTATTATTAGCTTAGCTAACTTTTGGAATTAATTTGATTAATTATGGTGACGAAGAGAGTATGAACTCTCTTTCACCTTTAAATGGCCGACCCTTCCCTTAGACGGAAGTGTTGGTGTCTAAGAGAGTATAGACTCTCTTTCTTAATTTTGCTTAACAAAAGTTATAGATTTATTTTATATCTCTCCGCCTTTTATAGGCCTCTTCGATTAACTTCCTTTTATTATAAACTTATTAAAATTAATTTTTATATTTGTTTATATTCGACCTTTCCTAATAGTAGGCGGTCTTTTCTTGGTACCGAAGTTAATTAACATTGAGCCCGTCATTTCGGTTTTACCTGTTAACATATTATGCTATTTTAATGTTTTTGAAAGAATTTCTTTGATAGTCTCGTACTGTTTTCAAAGTTGAACTAACGTTTTTGTTTTGTCTCTGCAGTTGTTGACGTTCAGAACGTTCAACTTGCGCTCTATCGTTACGATAGAGAGAGAATTTTCACGGTGTCACGTTGCAGTAAGAGTAACCGTGTCTAGCGTTTTGTTCATTCTTTCTTAACTTAATGGTTTTAATTCTAATAAAGGAACTTTTCATTTTGGGAAATATTTCAGTTTTTTCCTTTAACAATAATATGTTTTAACGATATATATGATTGGGCTCTTCTCTCAGGTTCTAAGTCAAGAGAGAGAGAGAGAGAGAGAGATAGAGACGGAGGGAGAAAGAGGAGGATAAACGTTTCGTTCAAGCGAGTAACGTTGTTATCGTTTTTGCTCTTCTCCCTAGTCTCTTTAGGGGAAGAAGGTAAACGTTTCTAGAGTTTTTTCTTGTTCTCAAGCTTTATGCGGTGAGAGATTTTAAACGTAGTTTATTTGATCTAGTGTTTAGTCTCTTTCCAGCCACTGAATTATTTATCTTTCATTAGATTTTTCTGTTACATTGTAATTCTGTTTTCGCAATTACTAACTTTTGAGAAAGGATAGAATTGCGTGTTTCAGGTACAAACCACTTAAAGTTTCGAGTTCAGTGAAATAAGTGCAAACAGAAAATCAAAAGTGATAAGTGATTAGCGCAAAGTGTGTCAGTGTTGTGCGTGAGGGTACTTCTGTGCGTGCCAGTCGTCCTCCCAGTCCGGGACCTCTTGCAAGCTCCCAAGCCCAGGGGAGAAGCAATGTCGAAGGGCAAAAGGGTTCGGCAGGCCTTGATCGGCGCACAGAAGTATCCTCGGTGGTTGCGGGCGTGTCTTACAGAGACCGTCACTCCCACCCGCAGACGATTGAGCCCTTTTTTTTTTTTGCTCGTCTGCAGAAGAAATTTCGGGGAGAAAACGCTGGTCTCAGGTCTCAAGACCTCTTAAACGTAAAGTCCAGACCTATGCCAGACGTACGAAGTTAGAGTTCAACAACCCGGATGCAGTCATTGGGTTAGCTCTGACTCTCCTCAGTCATCAGGTGACTGCACACCTCCTAAGAGAGGTAAGGCGATGCCTCAACAGACCTCATCTTCTATTAAAGCTTTGCCTCAACAGACCTTATCGTCTGTTGATCCCAAGACGACTTTGCTGCAGTCCATGCAGTCGCAGCTTGCGGTCTTAATGCGTGAGTTTTCAGGCTGAGAAGGTTACACCTCCTCCTGCGAACGCTCCGCCTCTCCGCAGTCCAGTCTGCCAGGCGTACGAAGTTGAGGTTCCTCAGGCTACCTTACCGCGTTCTGAGTTGCCAGTTACCAGCGGTGTGCAGCAACCTCCGCCTCCTCCTGCGAGAGCTCCGCCTCACCGCAGCCCAGTCTGCCAGGCGTACGAAGTTGAGGTTCCTCAGGCTACCTTACCGCGTTCTGAGTTGCCAGTTACCAGCGTTGTGCAGCAACCTTAACCTTCCTTAAGGCAACCTCAGCAATGGGAGCAGGAGTCTTATGCCTTACTTCCTCCGCTTCCGCTTGCGGTTCCACCAGCGAGGCAACAATCTCTTGAGGTACGACAACCTCTTCCATCAATGAGGCAGCCACCTCAGCACTCGCTGCAGCGACCTCAACCCTCCTCAAGGCAAGAGTCTCAACTCCTTAGGCTAGCACCTCAGGAACCTCAACTCGCGAGACAAGAACTGCGTTCTGCGCAGCCGCTACCTCAACTCTCGCAGCTCACACCTCAGGAACCTTAACTCGTTCCTCAGGAACCTGCTACTGCGCATCCGCAACCCTTACAGCAAGCGCAACTCTTGAGGCAGCAACCTCATGCTATGAGTCAGCCACCTCAACGCATGCATCTGCCACTTTTTCCTCAACTTGAGCTTCTTCCCATTCAACTTGGGAATAACAAATGACAATAATAACACCTCATTACTTTCATAACTTGCATTTGTAATCATATACATGTATGCCTACACAAACATTATGATAATGGAGGTTATTTGTATTACTTATATAAAAATATATATGTATTCCTTGCAATATATTTTTAACAAATCGCAAAATATGGCAAAAAATATCTTCTAAACAAAAATGAATCATGAGTTATGAATGTAAGGTAATATTATGTTGATATTAAACCCCATGCAAGCATGCATGAAGTAATGCAGTGTTGCCAACAGGGCGAGTTTCCCTTTCCTGAGGTGAAGTAGATTATAGTACATTTAGTGTAGCTTAATTCTACGATTATCATGCCGGCTATCAAATTCATCAACAAAACAGTCTAAATCAATTCCCTCGGCACGTGCACTTTCAATGGACGGTAATACGATATTACTCACTCTAGCACTGGTCATGGAATTTCTGAGAAATGTTACACGCCATGCAACACGCTCTGCTTACCTTACAGCATGCTCTACATACAGCATGCTCTGCATACAGCATGCTCTGCATACAGCATGCTCTGCATACAACATGCTCTGCATACCTTACCGCATGCTTCTCAGTCACACATCTTGGGTTGTTGCCAACTCACTAGACTGTCAAGCAGTTTCATAACGTTGCCTTCTAGTCTGCTGCTTTTGCACCAGTGAAACCCTCACTGAGAGAACTTAGCTTTTCTCGGATATGGTCCCTGTAGATGAGAAAGTGCTTTTCTCCCTCCTTCTGATATTCCCTTGAGGACTCTGTCATTTGGAGAGGAGCCTTTAGCTGCGTAGCCTCCTATGGACTTTTATTTAAGCATAACATGCTCCCATGGAAGGTAATGGTTCCACTTCAGTCGCTAACCCCGTCTGTTACCACACCTGCTCCCATAGACCTTGAGCTGTGTTGCAAGACATGCAGTCCAAGCTTAGTCCTTGTTAGAGGATTTTTTTGTTTACGGAGTCAGTGTGTCACTGGGAAGACGTTCAACAACCAGCAGAAGTGACTTGTTGTGACGCAGTGCGGCAACCTCAGCAACCCGATAAGGAGTTGTCTGTACGACCCAGACAGTCTAGACAGCTTCGGGTTGTCACTGTACTTCCTCGCTTCCCCATGGTTGACAGTTCACAGACTGTGCAGCAGTACCATGATCTTGTGTCTGGCTCCGTCAGACGACTGGCTTTTAAGAGCTCCCACAAGTCGTCGCTGTCTGGAGATTCTCAGATGGACTATGGATCTGACCAAGGAACTGGGCCTCCTGGTCAATTTTGAGGAGTCTCAGCTCGTCCCATCCCAGGACCATTGTCTCCCCTGGGTATGGATCTTCAGAGTCGAGCTTTTCGGGCTTTTCCGTCGGCCCCAAGGATCTTCCAAGCCCTAGAATGCATCCAGAGCATGCTGAGAAGGAAACCGATGCTCAGTCAGGTAGTGGATGAGTCTAACAGGGGACACTTTCATCGCTGGCCCTGTTCATCGTGTTAGGGAGACTCCACCTCCCCCCCTTCAGTATCATCTAGCTGCTCACTGGATAAAGGACATGACCGCTAGAGACGGTCTCAGTTCCTGTTTCCGAAGAGAGGAGGTCTTCTCTCGCGTGGTGTAAGAACAGCTTTCTTCTCAAGGAAGTCTATCTTTGGCTGTTCAGAAACCCGACCGCCTTCTCCTCTCGGACGCATCAGACACGGGCTGGGGTGCGACTTTGGACGGACAGGAATGCTCGGGAACATGGAATCAGGAACAAAGGGACACTTCACATCAATTGCAAGGAGTTGTTGGCGGTTCTTCTGGCCTTGATAAACTTCAAGTCCCTCCAGCTTAACAAAGTGGTGGAGGTGGACCCCTGACAACACCACAGCCCTGGCTTACATCTTCAAGCAGGGAGGGACTCTTTCGTGAAGTTGTTCTAGATCGCAAGGGACCTCCTCATCTGGTCTAAAGATCGAAAGCTCACGCTGGTAACGAGGTTCATTCAGGGCGGTATGAATGTCATGGCAGATCACCTCAGCCGGAAGGGTCAGGTCATCCCCACAGAGTGGACCCTTCACAAGAATGTTTGCAGCAGACTTTGGGCCCTGTGGGGTCAGCCAACCATAGATCTGTTCGCTACCTCGATAACCTAGAGACCCCTGTTGTATTGTTCTCCGATTCCAGACCCAGCAGCAGTTCACGTGGATGCTTTTCTGCGGGATTGGTTCCATCTCGACCTGTATGCATTCCCGCCGTTCAAGATTGTCAACAGGGTACTTCAGAAGTTCTCCTCTCGCAAAGGGACACGGCTGACGTTGGTTGGCTCCGCTCTGGCCCGCGAGAGAATGGTTTCTTAGAGGTACTGCAATGGCTGGTCGACATTCCCAGGACTCCTTCCTCTAGGAGTGAACCTTCTACGTCTACCTCACGGAAAGAAGGTACACCCAAACCTCCACGCTCTTCGTCTGACTGCCTTCAGACTTTCGAAAGACTCTCAAGAGCTAGGGGCTTTTCGAAGGAGGCAGCCAGAGCGATTGCCAAAGCAAGGAGAACATCCACTCTCAGAATCTATCAGTCTCAAGGGGAAGTCTTCCGTAGCTGGTACAAGACCAATGCAGTTTCCTAAACCAGTACCACTGTAACCCAGATTGCTGACTTCCTGTTATATCTAAGGAAAGTAAGATCCCTTTCAGCTCCTACGATCAAGGGTTACAGAAGTATGTTGGCAGCGGTTTTCCGCCACAGAGGCTTGGATCTTTCCACCAACAAAGATCTACAGGACCTCCCTAGGTCTTTTGAGACCTCTAAGGAACGTCGGTTTGTCCACTCCAGGCTGGAATCTAGACGTGGTCCTAAGGTTCCTTATGTCATCAAGATTTGAACCTCTCCAATCAGCCTCTTTTAAGGACCTCACATTAAAAACTCTTTTCCTCGTGTGCTTGACAACAGCTAAAAGAGTAAGTGAGATCCACACCTTCAGCAGGATCATTGTTTTCACATCTGAAACGGCTACATGTTCCTTGCAGCTCGGTTTTTGCTAAACGAGCTTCCTTCACGTCCTTGGGCCTAAGTCGTTCGAGATCCCAAGCCTGTCCAACTTGGTGGGGAATGAACTGGAGAGAGTACTTTGCCCAGTTAGAGCTCTTAGGTACTATCTAGGTCTTAACCTTTACGAGGACAATCAGAAGCCTTATGGTGTGCTATCAAGAAACCTTCTTTTCCAAGTTCTAAGAACTCAGTTTCTTACTATTCAGGCTTCTGATTAGAGAAGCACATTCTCATCTGAAGGAAGAAGACCTTGCTTTGCTGAAGGTAAGGACACATGAAGTGAGAGCTGTGGCTACTTCAGTGGCCTTCAAACAGAGCCATTCTCTGCAGAGTGTTATGGATGTAACCTATTGGAGAAGCAAGTCAGTGTTCGCATCATTCTATCTCAAAGATGTCCAGTCTCTTTACGAGTACTGCTACACCCTGGGACCATTCGTAGCAACGAATGCAGTAGTAGGCGAGGGCTCAGCCACTACATTCCCATAATCCCATAACCTTTTAACCTTTCTCTTGAATACTTTTTATGGGTTGTACGGTCGGCTAAGAAGCCTTCCACATCCTTGTTGATTTGGCGGGTGGTCAATTCTTTCTTGAGAAGCGCCGAGGTTAAAGGTTGTGATGAGGTCCTTTAGTATGGGTTGCAGCCCTTGATACTTCAGCACCTTAGAGTTGTTCAGCCTCCTAAGAGGAACGCTGCGCTCAGTAAGGAAGACGAACTTATTAAAGGCAGAGTAATGGCTCAAGTCGACTTCCTTACCAGGTACTTGTAATTTCATTGTTATTTTGAATAACTGATAATATGAAATACGGGATACTTAGCTTCTTGATATACATGTACACTGGTTTTCACCCACCTCCCTGGGTGTGAATCAGCTACATGATTATCGGGTAAGTTTAATATTGAAAAATGTTATTTTCATTAGTAAAATAAATTTTTGAATATACTTACCCGATAATCATGATTTAATTGACCCACCCTTCCTCCCCATAGAACCAGTGGACCGAGGAAAAATTGAAGTGGTGTCAACAAGAAGTACTGCAGTACCTGGCCACAGGTGGCGCTTGTGAGTACACCCCCCTCTTGTATAGCGATCGCTGGCGTATCCCTTCCGTAGAATTCTGTCGGGCAACGGAGTTGACAGCTACATGATTATCGGGTAAGTATATTCAAAAATTTATTTTACTAATGAAAATAACATTTTTCTTAGTTATATATATATGTAGATGTATGCATATATATATATTTATTTATTATATTTGTTCATTTATTTATTTATCTATTTTTTTTCTATTTTATTTAAATGGCGTGGATATTTCCACATTCGTTATTACTGCCTGCTTAGATGAATGGGAGAAGGGATCACGGTTGGGAGGTATTCGCATTCAAAGCTATATATGAGAGTATTGGATGATCTCAGCCATCCCAAAGATGGTTTGGACCTTTTTGGCGGAACTACTCTCAAGGGTTGGGTCATCGGAATCCAGGGGGATCCAATCCTTGAGGTGGGACTCTTGGCTTTTGGCCGGAAGCCCATCATTACAGATATGGGGAGGATGATTCCATATTACCTTGGTCTCAGTCCTAACAGGCGGGTTTAGCTTACACCTGTGCCTCTATATCTGTTTTGATGCTATCCTTCGGGTAGGGTATGGAGTGGACCATCTGGGAAGTATACTCTCATTGTGCCAATAGTGGAGAATACAAATTTCCTTTCCAATGTATGATACTTTCTTATAATTCTCAAGCAGGTACCCCAACAAAACAGCAACAAAAAACATGAAAATCCCACCCTTAAATATGGACCCTTCAAATGCTGACTCCCCATCCCCTGGATGTGCTGACTCCCCCCCGGCACTGTTGACGACTTCTGCTACTGTAATTAAGGAAAATTCTGTTGACGACCTTCGAACTAAAAAGGACCACTCTACTGATGCTAAAAAATCTAGCAATTTGGGTAACACAGGGAAACTACGATTCCTTCATGTTTCCCAAATCCCATTAGAGACAAATTATGATGATATATATAGAGCATTTGAGTGCTATGGATTGATAAAGGAAATAAGGATGAGACTTGGAGATGAAAAATGGGAATCTTGGATATCTTTTGAAAGTCACGATGAAGCGTTTAATGCCATAAGTAATATTAGTAGTATCAAAATTAACGAATTGAACATCATGGGAGCTCTTTGTGATAAGGTCCCAAAGGAATTGGATGTGTACAAACCTGCTGATTGGTTCGAAAAAGATAGAAATGTACCCATGCCTTCACAGAGAAAACCCAAACCACCAATGTGGCTCTTAGCTGAACCTAAAGGGATAATAGGAAATTATTTTAAGATATGTAAGTTTATCCAAAAAAAAGTAGGAACCATAGCACCTGGAGATATATCCCGTTTTGGGAAGAATAGTTATCTCATCCATGCCAAATCTTCGACTCAGTCTGCAATACTGTCTAACTTACAGACAGGCAGTGATGAAATTACATTGGAAATGAAACCTCATCTAAATTTTAGTTATGGAAGGGGAGTGGTCTTTAATAAGGACCTGTACGAATTTACAGAGGAGGAGATACTTTCTATGTGTCCATTAAATGTATGGAAAGTGCATAAGGTTCCTGGAACTTCAATGATTATACTTACTTTCCAGGATGCTGATGTACCTTTCCATATTTTTATTGAAAATGAAAGGATTAAAGTTCGGCCTTTCAAACAAAAGCCCCTGCAATGTTTTAATTGTTTTAAATTTGGACACCCATCCAAAGTTTGCAAAAATGGAAAAATGTGTGGTATTTGCTCCAAAACTTATCATGGAGAATGTACACTTGAGGCCAGGTGTTCAAATTGCAATTTGAACCATAAATCAACTGATAGGAGATGCGAACTGTATAAGTTGGAGGAAGCTGCCCTAAACAAATCAAGTTTAGAACACATAAGTGTGGGACATGCAAAAAGACTGTTGAATAAATCAACCAGCTATGCAAAGGCCTTAAAATCAAAGGTAAGTTTACCACAGGAGACAGCAACCCCACCTAGCACTGCCAGTAATCCTAAGAAAAGAAATACAACCTCTGATAATAAAGTACTGCATGACAAGGTAATCATATTGCCTTCTGAGGCTATGCCACAGCGTATTAAAAATGGGTCATTGCCCATTTCTGTACAGCCTTCATCCCCCATTACCAACAATAGTACTAACCTCTCCCAGGCCATGTCCTTGCCTGATTTGATGGAGATGCCACCTGACACCAAGTTACCAGGTGCACCTGTATTGGGGAAGGTGCAAAAACCTGGTAGCTCAAAACCTACTAATCGGAAAAGAGAGAGACCTCCATCTCTCTCGCCCCCTTCCATAAGAAATATCAAATTTTCAATATTAATCTTACCCGATGATCATGTAGCTGTCAACTCCGTTGCCCGACAGAAATCTAAGGTCGGGATACGCCAGCGATCGCTATACAGGTGGGGGTGTACACAACAGCGCCATCTGTGAGTAGGTACTCAAGTACTTCTTGTCAACAAGAACTCAATTTTTTCCTCTGTCGTGCCGCCGGCAAGACCTACTTGGATACGCTGTTGATTCTGGAGTTGTTGTTCACGATTTGGTGATGTATTCACTCTAGAGTTTAGCCTTCGCTATTCAGGAAGCTTTATCATTAGCGTAGCAAGCTTTTGGAATTAATTTGGATTAATTGTTAACGAACTTTGCTAGATTTTGGAATTCCCCCTTGACTACTTCTACAATTCAAGATGTCTGACCAGTCTCAAGTCCCTAAGTACAGGCAGTGTAGCGTTAGGGCTTGTTCTAGGCGTCTTCCGAAGGCCTCCTTAGATCCTCACACCGTTTGTTCCAATTGTAGGGGTAAATCCTGTCAATTGGAAGATCGATGTGGGGAATGCGCTGGGCTTTCGGAATTCGATTTTAACGAATTCCTTAAAAATGCACGTAGGTTAGAGAAGGAGAGAATCAGGAGGAGTTCTTCTCGCTCTGTGGATTTTTCCTCTCCCCATGCCCCTCAACCTTTTCCTTCCCCTGTAGTGGTGACTCCCGAACCTGCTACTAGTGCTCAGCCATCCATGGCGGATATGATGCGTGCCATTCAGGCTCTCGGTGACAGAGTGGAGTCATTGGCTAATGACCGTAATCAGCTTTTGGCAGATGTCAAAGAGCTGAAAGCGAAAAGTGCAGTGGGAAGTATTATCAGTGCTAGTGATGTGAAAAGTGTCAGTGTCAGTGTTGCGCATGAGGGTACATCTGTGCGTGCCAGTCGTCCTCCCAGTCCGGGACCTCTTGCAAGCTCCCAAGCCCAGGGGAGAAGCAATGTCGAAGGACCAAAGGGTTCGGCAGGCCTTGATCAGCGCACGGATGTATCCTCAGTGGTTGCGGACGTATCTGTCAGAGATCGTCCCATCCACAAACAGACGAATGAGCCCTTCCATTCCTCGTCTGTGGAAGAAGTTTCCAGGAGGAAACGATGGACCAAGGTTTCACGACCGCTCAAGCGTAAGGTCCCTTCCGAGCGAGTCCAACGGCCCAGGTGTAGCCACTGGGTCAGTTCGGACTCGCCGCAGTCTTCCGATGACTGCACACCTCCCAAGAGAGGTAGAGTGGTTCCACAACAGGCTACTGCTCCGTCTGTTGCTGCTCCAACCACGGTAGACCCTAAGTGGTCCATGCTGCAGACTATGCAGTCTCAGCTTGCTGCGTTCATGCAGGAGTATCATGCTGAGAAGGTTGACACTGCACCTGTTAACCTACAACCCGCCGAGGTTGTGCGCTCAGCAGATACTGCGGCTGCCTGCTCCCACACTCCACCTGTGAGAGCTCCACCACCGATGCGCAGTCCACCCTGCCAGACGCATGTTCTTGCCGCACCATCCGTTGACATGCGTGAGCTACCGCATCAGCAGTGGGAAGGTGCTGTAGAGCTGCCGGGTTCTGACACTATGCGGCATGCTCCGCAACCCATGCGGCATGCTCCGCATCCCTTACGGCATGCTCCGCAACCCACCGCAACCTCTCCCACGCACCAGCACTCTGCTTTTGTTGTTGCCAGCTCGCAGACTGACCAGCAGCGGCATGATGTTGGATCCGCAGCAGCTACACATGCACCCGTACTGCCGGATTCAGCCGTTCAGCTTTCTGCTCTGCCTTTGCCACTTCCTACTCAGCTTTCGGATGATGGAGTATCAGATGACGAAGCTGCACATTTGGATGAACCGCACTCCGACTTTGAAGGGCCCAAGTCTACGCCTCCCTCCTTAGACTTTCGTAAAGTCCTTGCCTTGTTCAGGGACTTGTACCCAGAACAGTTTGTGTCTGCAACCCCTCGCTCTCCTCCCTCCGAGTTTGCTCTGGGCATGCAGTCTGCTGCTCCTGCCTTCACCAAGCTTGTTCTCGCACGCTCTTCCAAGAGAGCTTTGAGGGTTATGGGAGAGTGGTTGCAGTCCAAGAAGCAACTGGGAAAGACTGCTTTCATCTTTCCTCCTACCAAGCTTGCTTCCAAGTCGAGTGTCTGGTATGCCACGGGAGAGGAACCCGGCTTGGGAGTTCCTGCCTCTGCCCAGGGCGACTTCTCAAGTCTGGTTGACTCTCCCCGCAGGCTGGCTATGAGACGATCGAAGATCTGCTGGTCCTTTTCTGACATGGATCATCTGTTGAAGGGAGTCTTTCGTGCCTTTGAGATCTTCAACTTCCTCGATTGGTGTTTGGGAGCCTTAAGCAGAAAGACTTCCCCTTCAGATAAGGACTCTGCCATGCTGATCATGTCTAGCATGGACAAAGCCATTCGGGATGGGTCTGGTGAACTTGCGGCTTCGTACGTGTCAGGAGTGCTTAAGAAGAGAGAACATCTTTGCTCCTTCTTGTCGGCTGGTATCACCCCTTGCCAGAAGTCGGAGTTGTTATTTGCTCCTCTCTCCAAGTGTCTGTTTCCGGAGGAGCTGATCAAGGGGATGGCTGCCTCGCTTATCCAGAAGGATACCCATGATCTGATGGCATCTTCCGCACGTAAGGCTAAAACCTTACCTTCCGTACCTAGACCCTTCCGTCCTGCAGCAGTGGACACACCTGCAACTAGGTTCATCCCGCCCTTTCGTGGCAGAACCTCCAGCAGAGGAGGTACCCGTGCCGACAGTCACCGTGGCAAATCCAAGAAGGGTTCCAAGTCCGCAAAAGGCAGGATCTGACTGCCTTCCTCTCCAGACAGCAGTGGGAGCCAGACTCAAGACCTTCTGGCAAGCTTGGGAGAGCAGAGGTGCAGACGCTCAGTCTGTGAAGTGGCTAAAGGAGGGGTACAGAATTCCGTTCTGCCGCAGTCCCCCTCTAGCTACATCTCCCATCAACCTCTCTCCCAACTACAAGGAGAAGGACAAGAGGCTAGCGTTGCAACAAGAGGTGTCGCTCTTGCTACAAAAGGAAGCGGTAGTCATAGTCCGGGACCATCAATCCCCGGGCTTCTACAACCGTCTCTTCCTGGTAGCGAAGAAGACAGGAGGTTGGAGACCGGTGCTGGATGTCAGTGCTCTCAATGCTTTTGTCACCAAGCAGACGTTCACGATGGAGACGACGAAGTCGGTCCTAGCAGCGGTCAGGCAGGAGGACTGGATGGTCTCGTTAGACCTGAAAGACGCGTACTTTCACGTCCCCATCCATCCAGACTCCCAACCTTTCCTAAGGTTCGTCTTTGGAAAGGTTGTGTACCAGTTCCAAGCCCTGTGCTTTGGCCTAAGCACGGCACCTCTTGTGTTTACCAGACTGATGAGGAATATTGCAAAATTCCTTCACTTGGCAGACATCAGAGCCTCCCTCTATTTGGACGACTGGCTTTTAAGAGCTCCAACAAGTCGTCGCTGTCTGGAGAATCTCAGATGGACTATGGATCTGACCAAGGAATTGGGCCTCCTGGTCAATATAGAGAAGTCCCAGCTCGTCCCATCCCAGACCATTGTCTATCTAGGTATGGAGATTCAGAGTCGAGCTTTTCGGGCTTTTCCGTCGGCCCCAAGGATCAATCAAGCCCTAGAATGCATCCAGAGCATGCTGAGAAGGAACCGATGTTCAGTCAGGCAGTGGATGAGTCTAACAGGGACACTTTCATCGCTGGCCCAGTTCATCGAGTTAGGGAGACTCCACCTCCGCCCCCTTCAGTATCATCTAGCTGCTCACTGGAGAAAGGACATGACGCTAGAGGCGGTCTCAGTGCCTGTTTCCGAAGAGATGAGGTCTACTCTAACGTGGTGGAAGAACAGCATTCTTCTCAAGGAAGGTCTACCATTGGCTGTTCAGACCCCCGACCACCGTCTCTTCTCGGACGCATCGGACACGGGCTGGGGTGCGACACTGGATGGACAGGAATGCTCGGGCACATGGAATCAAGAGCAAAGGACACTTCACATCAATTGCAAGGAGTTGTAGGCGGTTCATCTGGCCTTGATAAACTTCAAGTCCCTCCAGCTAAACAAGGTGGTGGAGGTGAACTCCGACAACACCACAGCCTTGGCTTACATCTCCAAGCAGGGAGGGACTCATTCGAGGAAGTTGTTCGAGATCGCAAGGGACCTCCTCATTTGGTCAAAAGATCGAAAGCTTTCGCTGGTAACGAGGTTCATTCAGGGCGATATGAATGTCATGGCAGATCGCCTCAGCCGGAAGGGTCAGGTCATCCCCACAGAGTGGACCCTTCACAAGAATGTTTGCAGCAGACTATGGGCCCTGTGGGGTCAACCCACCATAGATCTATTCGCTACCTCGATGACCAAGAGGCTCCCGATGTATTGTTCTCCGATTCCAGACCCAGCAGCAGTTCACGTGGATGCCTTTCTGCTGGATTGGTCCCATCTCGACCTGTATGCGTTCCCGCCGTTCAAGATTGTCAACAGGGTACTTCAGAAGTTCGCCTCTCACGAAGGGACACGGCTGACGTTGGTTGCTCCCCTCTGGCCCGCGAGAGAATGGTTCACCGAGGTACTGCAATGGCTAGTAGACGTTCCCAGGACTCTTCCTCTAAGAGTGGACCTTCTGCGTCAACCTCACGTAAAGAAGGTACACCCAAACCTCCACGCTCTTCGTCTGACTGCCTTCAGACTATCGAAAGACTCTCAAGAGCTAGAGGCTTTTCGAAGGAGGCAGCCAGAGCGATTGCCAGAGCAAGGAGGACATCCACTCTCAGAGTCTATCAGTCTAAATGGGAAGTCTTCCGAAGCTGGTGCAAGGCGAATGCAGTTTCCTCAACCAGTACCACTGTAACCCAGATTGCTGACTTCCTGTTACATCTAAGGAACGTAAGATCCCTTTCAGCTCCTACGATCAAGGGTTACAGAAGTATGTTGGCAGCGGTTTTCCGCCACAGAGGCTTGGATCTTTCCACCAACAAAGATCTACAGGACCTCCTTAGGTCTTTTGAGACCTCAAAGGAACGTCGGTTGTCCACACCAGGCTGGAACCTAGACGTGGTTTTAAGGTTCCTAATGTCATCAAGATTTGAACCGCTCCAATCAGCCTCTTTTAAGGATCTCACATTAAAAACTCTTTTCCTCGTTTGCTTAGCAACAGCTAAAAGAGTCAGTGAGATTCACGCCTTCAGCAGGAACATAGGTTTTACATCTGAAACGGCTACATGTTCCTTGCAGCTCGGTTTTTTGGCTAAAAACGAGCTTCCTTCCCGTCCTTGGCCTAAGTCGTTCGAGATCCCAAGCCTGTCCAACTTGGTGGGGAACGAACTAGAGAGAGTACTTTGTCCAGTAAGAGCTCTTAAGTACTATTTAAGAAGGTCAAAGCCATTACGAGGACAATCAGAAGCTTTATGGTGTTCTATCAAGAAGCCTACTCTACCGATGTCTAAGAACGCAGTTTCTTACTACATCAGGCTTCTGATTAGAGAGGCACATTCTCATCTGAAGGAAGAAGACCTTGCTTTGCTGAAGGTAAGGACACATGAAGTTAGAGCTGTCGCTACTTCAGTGGCCTTCAAACAGAACCGTTCTCTGCAGAGTGTTATGGATGCAACCTATTGGAGAAGCAAGTCAGTGTTCGCATCATTCTATCTCAAAGATGTCCAGTCTCTTTACGAGAACTGCTACACCCTGGGACCATTCGTAGCAGCGAGTGCAGTAGTAGGTGAGGGCTCAGCCACTACATTCCCATAATCCCATAACCTTTTTAATCTTTCTCTTGAATACTTTTTATTGTTGTTTTTTGGGTTGTACGGAAGGCTAAGAAGCCTTCCGCATCCTGGTTGATTTGGCGGGTGGTCAAATTCTTTCTTGAGAAGCGCCTAGGTTAGAGGTTGTGATGAGGTCCTTTAGTATGGGTTGCAGCCCTTTATACTTCAGCACCTAGGAGTCGTTCAGCATCCTAAGAGGACCGCTAGGCTCAGTAAGGAAGACGTACTTAAAAAAGGCAGAGTAATAGTTCAAGTCGACTTCCTTACCAGGTACTTATTTATTTTATGTTTGTTATTTTGAATAACTGCTAAAATGAAATACGGGATACTTAGCTTCTTTTGTTAACATGTATGCTGGTCTCCACCCACCACCCTGGGTGTGAATCAGCTACATGATCATCGGGTAAGATTAATATTGAAAAATGTTATTTTCATTAGTAAAATAAATTTTTGAATATACTTACCCGATGATCATGAATTTAAGAACCCTCCCTTCCTCCCCATAGAGAACCAGTGGACCGAGGAGAAAATTGAGTTCTTGTTGACAAGAAGTACTTGAGTACCTACTCACAGATGGCGCTGTTGTGTACACCCCCACCTGTATAGCGATCGCTGGCGTATCCCGACCTTAGATTTCTGTCGGGCAACGGAGTTGACAGCTACATGATCATCGGGTAAGTATATTCAAAAATTTATTTTACTAATGAAAATAACATATTACGACGTCAAATAAATATGATGATTTGTCTGTTGATATTTCTGATCTGGAAGTCAATTTAAATAAATTGGAAATTCAAGTGGAGGTCCACCAACCTCCTCAACAATCAGATCAAAAAGACAAAAAGAAAATCATAAATGCTAAACCCAATCTATCAAGACCCTCTTTAATAAAACCACCTAAAAATAGTGTTAGATCAAAAACTGCTAATGGGAAGACTCCATCCAAGGGGTCTACCAAATTATAAACCATAGTTTTTTCCTCCATTTTGCAATGGAATTGTCAGGGTTTAAGGGCCAAATATGAAGAACTTAAGCTCCTTATTCATGAGCATTCCCCCATAATTATTTGTCTACAGGAGAGCAAACTTGATCATAATACCCCTTGTCCTCGCGAATATATTAGTTATAGGACACCATATGATCACCAAGTGGGGAGCCATGGCGGAAGTCTCATATACGTTCGTCGAGATGTTCCCCAAGTTTCTCTGTCTATTCGTACACCTCTGCAGGCAGTGGTTGTACAGATTGACATAGGGCGAAAATATACAATTTGTTCTCTGTACTTGCCTCCAAATGATAACATTTTGTATGATAACTTAGTGGAGGTGATTCAACAACTCCCTCAACCTTTTCTTTTACTTGGAGATTTGAATGGTAGACATCCTTTGTGGGGTGATGTTTTAGCAAACACGAGGGGAAATATCATATCATCAATTGTGGAAAATGAAGATGTGGGACTCCTTAATACGGGAGAGCCCACACACTATCATGTCCAGACAGGTACCTTGTCTGTCATGTATTGACCTATCAATCGTAAGCTCTAATTGCCTTCTCGACTTCGATTGGAGAACATTAGATGATTGGCATACTAGTGATCATGCACCAATCATTATAAACACCAACAATGGTCCACCTTTACAGGGATCGCCACGATGGAATCTTGACAAGGCGGACTGGGATAAATTTCGTGAGCTAAGCGAAATTGAGGCGGATGCAGGACAAGTTGAAAATATCGATGATGCCATAGACTTACTGAATGGAACTCTCCATACAGCAGGAGTCAATTCAATTCCCAAAACAACAGGGTTATTCAAACAACGACCAGTCCCGTGGTGGTCTTCAGAACTAACTGCCCTCCACAGAGCCACAAGAAGATCTCTAACATGATTGCGTAGATGCAGAACTGATGAGAATTTAATTATGTACAAGAAATGTAGAGCACAGTTCCGTCGTGCCATGAAAGAAGCAAGGCGCCAGTCATGGATGTCTTTTGTTTCCTCCATTAACAGTAGAACACCACCATCTTCTGTGTGGAGGAAAGTAAAAAAAGATAGCTGGCAAATTCACCCCCAACCCACCACCAGTGTTGAAGGTGAATGGCCAGTATGTAACTGAAGCAAATGATGTTAGCAATGCCCTGGCTAATCATTTTTCAAATGTATCCAGCAAGTGTGAAGGAGCCCCTGGTCACCAGTATAGGAGCACTGAAGAAAAGAAAATTTTAAATTTTGCAACAAGAAGGGAAGAGTCGTATAATTCTCCTTTCACTGAAAGAGAATTTGATTCTGCACTTGCTCATTGCAATGATACAGCCCCAGGACCCGATGGAATTCCATATGCAATGATTAAACATGTACATTTTAATACAAAGCAATTTATTTTAAGTATTATTAATCGAATATGGCATGATCATAGTTACCCAAGTGTTTGGGAACTAGCCATTATTTTAGCCTTTTTAAAACCCGGTAAAGACAAGTTTTTAGCAGCAAACTATCGTCCTATTGCATTGACATCTTGTTTATGTAAAATCATGGAGAAGATGGTCAATGCAAGGCTGATGTGGTACCTTGAAAAGAAAGGTATTTTATCACCGATTCAATGTGGATTCCGAAAAATGCACTCAACGACTGATGTGTTGATACGACTAGAGTCTTCTATTTGTGAAGCCTTTGCTTCCAAACAGCACCATGTTACAGTATTTTTTGACCTTGAAAAGGCATATGATACCACATGGAGATATGGTATACTTAAAACCATTCATGAATTGGGATTGAGAGGAGAGCTGCCACTATTTATTCAGGTATTTCTTTCACGTAGAGTTTTTCAAGTGAGAGTTGGGGAAACTCGATCAGAGAGTAAGTGCCAGGAAGAAGGAGTTCCTCAGGGTAGTGTGCTGAGTGTAACCCTTCTTGCACTAGCAATTAATGGGATATCCTCAGCCATTCCCCAGGATGTTCTCTCAACATTATTTGTGGATGATCTCTCAATATCATTTGCTGGCACTAGAATGGCAATGGTTGAGAGAAAAATCCAACTCTCTATTGATAAAATTATCCAGTGGGCTGACATGAATGGATTTAAGTTCTCGACAAGTAAAACTACCATTGTCCATTTTTGTCGTATCCGGGGAGTACATCCAGACCCGGATATATACATTAAAGGTCAACGGATACCATGTGCAAGAGAAGCTAAATTTTTAGGTTTGATATTTGATTGTAGGCTTACATGGGTTTCTCACTTAAAAGCGTTAAAAGCTAAATGTGTTGAAGCTCTGAATATCTTAAAAGTATTGTCCCATACATCATGGGGGGCAGACGACAATACTATTCTAAAATTATACAAGGCCTTGATTTTTTCCAAAATTAGTTATGGTTGTGAGGTATATTCTTCAGCCACCCCAAGCCGGTTAAAAATATTAGACTCGATACATCATGCAGGTATTAGATTGTCTACTGGAGCTTTTAAAACCTCGCCTATCCCAAGTCTCCTTGTTGATGCTGGAGAGGTACCTCTAGACCTTTACCGAATGTCTTCCATTCTTCGGTATTGGTTTAGATTGCAAAGACTCCCTAACTCTCTAGCCTTTCAGACTGCAAGCCTCGTAAGACACGCATCATACTTTGAGTTGCACCCAAAATCTCCTCAACCTTATGGCTTTCGGGTGAAACGATTATTAAATAGTCTGGATATAATTAGAAATAAGGTACTTCCATTCAAGGTATCATCAACGCCTCCATGGAAGTTACCAGAGATATCTTTTTGTAAATATTTTATTGGAGATAAAAAGAATATGTCAGACCTAGAAGCCAGGTGTCTTTTTAATGAACATGTTAAAGAACATAGAGGATCAACTTTTATCTATACTGATGGCTCCAAATCTGATGCTGGCGTTGGATTTGGAGTACATAGTACAGTAATGGTTTTAATTATAGAGGTGCACTTCCTCTGACCGCTTCCATATTTACTGCCGAACTGTATGGCATATTAACCGCTATTGAGAAAATAGCGTTGGAGAAGGAGGGTAATTTTACAATTTTTAGTGATGCAAGGAGTGTCCTTCAAGCTATGGAAGTTTTTAATTCTAATAACCCTCTAGTTTTCAATATTAAACTTAGCCGGTGATTATATAAGCTGCAGCTCTGCTGCCCGACAGAAAAACTCTACGTTCAAAATACGCCAGCGATCGCTATGCAGGTAGGGGGTGTACATCAACAGCGCCATCTGTCGAGCAGGTACTCAGTACTCAATGTAAACACAGAACCAATTTTCTCTCTGTCGTGCCACCGGCAAGACCTACTAAATTCGCTATTGCTTACTGGATTGGTTTTCACATATTTTGGTGAAGTACACATTTCTAGTTTTGAGCTTTCGCTATGCAGGTGTTTTATCTTCATCTCAAAACTTGAACTCGTTTTGGATAGATTTAATTATGGTGACAAGGAGAGTATGGACTCTCTTTCACTTTTAAATGGTCGACCCTTCCCTTAGACGGAAGTGTGTTTAGGTTTTTAGTAATTTTGCTTAACACGTTATAGATCTATATATTTTATATCTCTCCGCCTTTATTAGGCCTCTTTGATTAACTTTCCATTTATTATAAACATATAAAAATAAATTTTTATGTTTTGTTTATATGCGACCTTTCCTGATAGTAGGCGGTCCTTACTTGGAACCGAAGTTAATCAACGTTGAGCCCGTTATATCGTATTTAGCCTTTAAAGAATTTAAAACTTTTTAAAATTTAATGTTTTATGAAAGAATTTCTTTGATAGTCTTCGTACTGTTTTCAAAGATGAACTAACGTTTAGTTTTTTAGACTACGCAGTTGTTGACGTTCAGGACGTTCAACATGCGCTCTATCGTTACGATAGAGAGAGAGTGTATCACGGTTTCACTTTGCAGTAAGAGTAAATCGATTCTGACGTTTTGTTCATTCTTTCTTAGCTTAAATGTTTTTAAATTCTAAATTAAAGGAACTTTTTATTTGGAAAACCTTTGTTTTTTCCTTTAGTCAAATAACATGTTTTTTTGACGATATATAATTGGGCTCTTCTCTTAGGTGCGAAATTAAGAGAGAAAGAGAGAGAGAGATAGAGACGGGGGGAGAGAGAGGAGAGAAAATGTTCCGTTCAAGCGGGTAACGTTTTTCTCGAGTTGCTCTCGTCCCTAGTCGCTGTACGGGGAGGAAGGATAAAACGTTTTTAGTTTTTTATTCTCGTCCCCAGGCTATGTGCGGTGAGAGATTGAAAACGTAGTTATATGAACTAGTGTTTAGTCTCTTTCCCAGCCACTGATTTTTTTATCTTAAAATATGTTTTCTGTTTTTTGCTGGTATTAATGAGCTTGCATTATACGACTGATTTCGCAATTACTACCTTTTAATGAAGGGTAGAATTACGTGTTTCAGGTAGAAATCAGTAAAAGTTTCGATTTCAGTGAAATAAGTGCAAAACAGAAAATCGATAAAGTGATATGCGCAAAGTGTTACAGTGTTGCGTCCGAGGGTTCGTCTGTTCGTGCCTGTCGTTCACCTAGTCCGGGACCTCTTGCAAGCTCCCAAGCCCAGGGGAGAAGTAATGTCGAACGACTTATGGGTTCGAGAGGCCTTGATCAACGAACAGACGTTTTCCCTCTGTGGTTTCGGGCGTATCTACCCAAGATCGCCCCACCCACTCTAAGACGAGAGAGCCCATTTATTCCTCGTCTACGGAAGAGGTTTCTCGTAAGAAACCATGGACCAAGGTCTCGCGGCTTATTAAGCGCAAGTCGGTCCTTTCCGCGCAAGTCCAACGGCCCAGTTGTAGCCACTGGGTCAGTTCGGACTCGCTGCAGTCTTCCGACGACTGCTCACCTCCTAAGAGAGGCAAAGCGGTACCGCATCAGGCAGTCACACCGTCTGTTGCCGCACCTGCTCCTGTAGACCCTAGTGGTCTTTGCTGCAGACCATGCAGTCTCGGTTAACGTCATTGATGCAGGACTTTCGTGCGGAGAAGGTTGACACTGCACCAACCTCTAGCCTACAACCAACCACGGTTGTGCGTCCTGTGGACGCTGAGGCGACCTTCTCCCGCACTCCAAGAGAGTCCCGCCACCCATGCGTTCCAGTGTACCCTGCCAGCCGCATGTTGACATTCAGCGACGCACGGAATCTTCCGTTGACGTTCGCGAGGTACAACAACAGTCTAAGTTGTTTTGTTTTGACGCGGTGCGTCAACTTCCGCATTCTAGAGTTGTTTTGACTGCTCAGTCTAGACAGTCAAAGCAGTCTCGAGTGGACACTGTACGTCCTCACACACCTGTTGTGGTTGACAGTTCAGTTGTTGACAGTTCACAGACTGTCAAGCAGTTACATGACGTTGCCTTCTGGTCTGCTACTTATGCACCAGTGAGAGACTCACTGAGGTAACCTAGCTTTTATCGGACAAGGTTCCTGTGGATGAGGAAGTTGCTGTTCTCCCTCCTACTGATATTCCCTTGAGGACTCTGTCAGATGGAGAGGAGCCTTAAGCTGCTTAGCCTCCTATGGACTTTAATTAAATCATGATGATTTTTTTAAGGATCTTCGTCCGGATCTTGTAACTGCTGCTCCTCGTTCGCCTAAACGTCAGAACTTACACTAGGCCTAGCTACTTCGAAGCCGTTGTTTTTAAGCTAGTGCTCTCTCGCTCTCCTAGAGAGCGTTACGTTGGCTAGGCGACTGGTTTTTGCACCAGGAGGAGTTTTTAGGGATACAGCCTTTGATTTCCCTTCTTTTAAACTGGCTTATAGAGCGAGAGTCTGATATGACACGAGAGAAGTTCTCGGCTTGGGAGTTCATGCCTCTGCCCAGATAGACTTCTCAATTCTGGTAGACTCGCCCTGGCGCCTAGCCAGGAGACGCTCCAAGTTGTTTACAGGTCAACTTCTCAGCTTTTGTCAAGCCTTTGAAGTTTTGCTGTACTATTATGTCACACATAACAAGGCTTTCAGGGATGGTAAACGGTTCCGCCTCAGTCGCTAACCCCGTCTGTTGCCACACCTGCTCCTGTAGACCCTAAATGGGCTTTGCTGCAAGCCATGCAGTCCAAGCTTGCGTCCTTGATAGAGGACTTAAATGCGGAGAAGAACCTTCTGGCCAACAACCTTCCAACCGGTCGGTTGTGCGCCCTGTTGACGCTGAGGTAACCTACTCGCGTCTGCCAGTTGAGGTGGTTCCTCCTTCTCGCCAACAACCTTCCAACCGGTCGGTTGTGCGCCCTGTTGACGCTGAGGTAACCTACTCGCGTCTGCCAGTTGAGGTGGTTCCTCCTTCTGGCCAACAACCTTCCAACCGGTCGGTTGTGCGCCCTGTTGACGCTGAGGTAACCTACTCGCGTCTGCCAGTTGAGGTGGTTCCTCCACCGATGCGACCCAGTGTGGGTTGCCAGTCGCACGTTGACGTTAAGCGACGCTCGGAGGTGGTTGTTGACGTTCAGGACGTTCAACAACCAGCAGAGGTGACTTGTTGTGACGCAGTGCGTCAACCTCAGCAACCCGGTAGGGTGTTGACTGCACAACCCAGACGGTCTAGACAGTTTCGGGTTGACGCTGTACTTCCTCGCGCACCCATGGTTGTTGACAGTTCACAGACTGTGCAGCAGTTCCATGATATTGCGTCCGGCTCCGTCACGCATCCACCAGTGCGACCGGATTCAGCGAGTCAGACGTTGCCCACTCCGTTGCCGTTTCCTCATCAGTTTCGGATGAGGAACCCTCTGATGAGGACGTTGCTGAACAAGACGATCAGCCCCCAGCCCTGCTATCCATCCAGAAGATGCTGAAGAAGGAACGCTGCTCAGTCAGGCTGTGGATGAGTCTGGTAGGGACACTGTCATCCGTGGATCAATTTGTGTCACTAGGAAGACTACACCTCCGTCCTCTTCTATACCATCTAGCTTTTCACTGGAAAAAGGACAAGACGCTAGAAGCGGTCTCGATCCCGGTTTCCGGAAAGATAAAGTCTTGTCTGACTTGGTGAAAGGACTATATCAACATTAGAGAGGGTCTTCCCCTAACTGTTCAGACTCCCAACCACGTTCTCTTCTCGGACGCATCGGACGTAGGCTGGGGTGCGACATTAGACGGTCGGGAATGCTCGAGATTATGGAACTCGAGTCAAAGGACAATGCATTTCAACTGCAAGGAGCTTCTGGCAGTACGTCTGACCTGGAAAAGCTTCAGGTCTCTCCTTCAAGGCAAAGTGGTGGAGGTGAACTCGGACAACACCACGGCTTTGGCGTACATCTCCAAGCAAGGAGGGACCTACTCTCTGACGTTGTACGAGATCGCAAGGGACCTCCTCACCTGGTCAAAAGGTCTAGACATATCACTAGTAACGAGGTTCATCCAAGGCAACTTGAATGTCATGACAGATTGTCTCAGTCGGAAGGGACAAATAATTCCAACAGAATGGACCCTCCACAAGGATGTATGCAAGAGACTTTGGGCCACCTGGGGCCAGCCAACCATAGATCTCTTCGCAACCTCGATGACCAAGAGGCTCCCAATATTTTGCTCACCAATCCCGGACCCAGCAGCAGTTCATATAGATGCCTTTCTACTAGATTGGTCACATCTAGATCTATATGCATTCCCTCCGTTCAAGATTGTCAACAAGGTACTGCAGAAGTTCGCCTCTCACGAAGGGACAAGGTTGACGCTAGTTGCTTCCCTCTGGCCCGCGAGAGAATGGTTCACCGAGGTACTTCGATGGCTAGTAGACGTTCCCAGAACACTTCCCCTAAGGGTGGACCTTCTACGTCAGCCACGCGTAAAGAAGGTACACCAAGGCCTCCACGCTCTTCGTCTGACTGCCTTCAGACTATCGAAAGACTCTCGAGAGCTAGAGACTTTTCGAAGGAGGCAGCCAGAGCGATTGCTAGAGCAAGGAGAACATCCACCCTTAGAGTCTACCAATCGAAGTGGGAAATCTTCCGAAACTGGTGCAAGTCAGTATCCGTATCCTCAACCAGTACCCCTGTAACTCAAATAGCTGACTTCCTCTTATATCTGAGGAAAGAACGATCTCTTTCAGCTCCCACTATCAAGGGTTACAGAAGCATGTTGGCATCAGTCTTCCGTCACAGAGGCTTAGATCTTTCCAACATAAAGATCTACAGGACCTCCTTAAGTCTTTTGAGACCACGAAGGAGCGTCGTTTGGTTACACCTGGTTGGAATTTAGACGTGGTACTAAGATTCCTTATGTCAGACAGGTTCGAAACGCTACAATCAGCCTCCCTGAAAGATCTCACCTTAAAGACTCTTTTCCTCTTATGCTTAGCCAGAGCTAAAAGAGTCAGTGAGATTCATGCCTTCAGCAAGAACATCGGATTCTCATCCGAAACGGCTACATGTTCTACAACTTGGTTTTCTAGCCAAAAACGAGCTGCCTTCTCGGCCTTGGCCAATATCGTTCGATATTCCAAACTTATCGTATGGTTGGAAATGAACTAGAAAGAGTCTTATGTCCTGTAAGAGCTCTTAAGTTCTATTTAAAACGAACTAAACCTTTACGAGGCCCGTCTGAAGCTTTATGGTGTTCAGTTAAGAAACCATCTTTGCCTATGTCAAAGAATGCTTTATCCTATTTTATCAGACTGTTAATACGAGAAGCTCATTCCCATCTGAATGAGGAAGACCAAGCTTTGCTGAAGGTAAGGACACACGAAGTAGAGCTGTCGCAACTTCCGTGGCCTTTAAACAAAATAGATCTCTGCAAAGTATAATCGACGCAACCTATTGGAAAAGCAAGTCAGTGTTCGCGTCTTTTTATCTTAAGAATGTCCAGTCTCTTTACGAGAACTGCTACACTCTGGGACCATTCGTAGCAACGAGTGCAGTAGTGGGTGAGGGCTCAACCACTACAATTCCCTAATTCCATAACCTTTTTAATCTTTCTCTTGAAATGTTTTATTATTGTTTTTGGGTTGTCCGGAAGGCTAAGAAGCCTTTCGCATCCTACTTGATTTGGCGGGTGGTCAAAGTCATTTCTTGAGAAGCGCCTAGATTAGAGGTTTTGATGAGGTCCTGTTGTATGGGTTGCAACCCTTGATACTTCAGATCCTAGGGGTCGCTCAGCATCCTAAGAGGATCGCGAGGCTCCGTAAGGAAGACGTACTTAAAAAGGCAGAGTAATTGTTCAAGTCGACTTCTTTACCAGGTACTTATTTATTTTATGTTTGTTATTTTGAATAACTGCTAAAATGAAATACAAAATACTTAGCTCATAATAATGTAAACAAGTAATGCTGGTCTCTACCCACCCCCCTGGGTGTGAATCAGCTTATATAATCACCGGCTAAGTTTAATATTGAAAAATGTTATTTTTATTAATAAAATAAATTTTTGAATATACTTACCCGGTGATTATATATTAAAGGACCCTCCCTTCCTCCCCAATAGAGACCCAGTGGACCGAGGAGAAAATTGGTTCTGTGTTTACATTGAGTACTGAGTACCTGCTCGACAGATGGCGCTGTTGATGTACACCCCCTACCTGCATAGCGATCGCTGGCGTATTTTGAACGTAGAGTTTTTCTGTCGGGCAGCAGAGCTGCAGCTTATATAATCACCGGGTAAGTATATTAAAAAATTTATTTTATTAATAAAAATAACATTTTTAAAGATTTTAGAATGGCTTTTCATTATTGGACGGAGAGGTATAACAGTTCAATTTTGTTGGGTTCCAGCACATGTAGGTGTGTCCGGGAATGAGAAGGCAGATTCACTGGCTAAGGAGGCTGCATCCGAGTTGCTGCCAAGAAGGTATCCCATTCCCTGTAATGATTTCTTACCTGACATCAAGAAATTGGTTTGCAATAAATGGCAACAGCAATGGGATAGTCAAGATGGCAATAAAATGAGGGAAGTAACAAATGACATATCTCCTTGGAGGTATAATATGATGCCCCGAAAATGGGAAACGTCTTTGTCGTCTCCGTATTGGTCACACTCGGTTGACACATGAGTTTCTGCTGAAGGGCCAACACCAACCGTATTGTGACGACTGTCTAGTACCTCTAACAGTAAGGCATTTGTTGACCGAATGCCCCAATTATAACAACTTGCGGAATAGATATTTGTTTGAGGCTCGAGGTGAGGGTGGCAGGTTCATCCTTGCCAAGATTCTTGGAAATGATGTGTCCTACTATGCAAGTGGCATTTTTAGATTTATTTCAGAAGCAGGTCTTCTGAAAAATATTTTAACTTTTATGACATTCAATTTTTATGATTTTAATTGAATACTTTTTAATTTTTAATTTAATTTTATTTTTTATTTTTGTATACATAAATTAAATGTTACCGGCATCAATGACCTTAGATGTCAGGATGCCTGAAAACTTTAAATCATTCATTCATTCATTCTGGACCTTGCCTCCCCAGGCTTTTACAGTAGCCTGTTTCTGGTTCCCAAGAACTCGGGTGGATGGAGACCAGTCCTAGATGTCAGCTCTCTGAACGCCTTCGTGGAGAAAACAAAGTTCTCCATGGTGACGACTCAGTCCGTGCTGGCAGCAGTTCGTCCAGGAGACTGGATGGTATCTCTCGACCTGCAGGACGCTTATTTTCACGTTCCCATTCATCTGACTTCAAGGAAATATCTGAGATTTGTGATTCAAGGCAAGTGCTTTCAAATCAGGGCACTTTGCTTCGGTCTCAGCACGGCTCCTCAAGTTTTCACCAGGCTAATGGCGAACATGGCAGGCTGGTTACATCAGGAGGGTACATCAGGAGGGGATAAGGGTATCCTTTTATCTGGACGACTGGTTGATCCAATCACAGTCAAAAGAAAAATGTCTGGAGGACCTACAGAAGACGTATACGATGACTCAGGACCTGGGACTCATCATCAACAGGGAGAAGTCTCAGACCAAGCCGATTCAGACTATTCTCTATTTGGGGATAGTTCTAAATTCAGTTCTTTTTCCGGCTTCTCCCTCCCAGGAAAGGCAGACCAGGTGCCTAGAGAAAGTCAGAGAATTTTTAAAGAAGCAGGAATGCTCAGCGAAGGAGTAGATGAGTTTGCTGGGAACTCTATCCTCCCTAGAGCAGTTTGTCTCGTTGGGGAGACTGCACCTAAGGCCTCTGTAACACTGCCTCGCAAATGTATGGAACAGGAAGACCCAGGAGGACTCCTTTTCCTTTCCCATTCCGACAGAGATCAAGGATCTTTTGATGTGGTGGCTGGACCCAGCTTTGTTAGGAGAAGGGATCTCCCTGTACAAGAAGAACCCCGACCTAGTGTTATTCTCAGACGCGCCGGAGTCAGGCTGGGGAGCAACACTAGGGAACAAAGAGGTCTCAGGTGTTTGGGAAGGAAGTCAGGTCAGTTGGCATATTAACAGGAAGGAGTTGATGGCCATTCTGTTGGGGCTAAAGGCCTTCGAAACCTCGGTGTCAGGGAAGACTGTGGAGATCAACTCAGACAACACCACAGCTCTCGCGTACATCAGGAAACAAGGGGGAACTCACTCCCTCTCTCTGTTCAGAACAGCAAGAGAGCTTCTTCTTTGTGCGAGCGAGAACAGGACTCAGCTGTTGATGAGGTTTGTTCAAGGGCAAAGAAACATCAGGGCAGACATGCTCAGCAGGAAGGGACAAGTTTTTCCCACAGAATGGACTCTCAACCCGCAAGTCTGTCAGAGCCTCTGGAAGTTGTGGGGAAGACCTGTAATAGACCTTTTCACCTCCAACTTGAACAAAAGGATCCCCAACTACTGCTCCCTAGTCCCGGACGAGGAAGCGGTAGCAGTGGACGCCTTCTTGATGGATTGGACGGGGATGGTCATGTGTGCATTTCCCCCGTTCAAGATCATCAATCTGGTCGTCAGGAAATTCACTCTCCTCGATTCGGGACGAATGATCCTAGTGGCTCCATTCTGGCCTGCACGGGAATGGTTCTCAGAAGTGGTGGGCATGCTGATGGACTTCCCAAGAAGACTCCCGGCAAGTCCAGATCTTCTCAGACAGCCCCACTTCGAGAGGTATCATCAAAACCCCCTCACTCTCAAACTGACTGCCTTCAGACTGTTGAGAAGCTTGTCAGATCTCGAGGCTTTTCGACACAAGCGGCGAAAGCTATCGCCAGAGCAAGGAGGATCTCTTCACAAAGAGTCTACCAATCTAAGTGGGAGACCTTTAGAGCTTGGTGCAGGCGGCACAAGATTTCCTCGACCACTACCTCTCTGAGCCAGATTGCAGACTTATTATCGTACCTCAGACAGGATGCTAAGCTGGCTGTATCTACCATCAAAGGATACAGGAGTATGCTCTCGACCGTCTTTAGGCATAGAGGCCTAGAGTTGTCCCAAAATAAAGATTTGCAGGACCTCATTAGGTCTTTTGAGACGACGAAACGGGTACAATTAAGACCCCCATCTTGGAACCTGGATGTGGTGTTTTAAGTTTTTGTGCTCCAAGAAATTTGAACCTATCTCGCAAGCATCTCTTCGAGATGTAACGAAGAAAACCCTCTTCCTTATGACTCTAGCGACTGCCAAAAGGGTCAGCGAGATCCAGGCGATTGAGAAGCGGGTAGGCTTCAATCAGAATGGAGCGGTTTGTGCCTTAAGGTTCGACTTTCTCGCCAAGAACGAGAACCCTTCGAAACCCTGGCCTAGGACGTTTGAGGTCCCTAACCTCATGAACCTAGTGGGTCAAGAGCAGGAAAGACTCCTCTGCCCAGTTAGGGCCCTCAAAGCTTATTTGGCTCACACTAAGAATGTGAGAGGTGCATCCAGCTCATTATGGTGTTCAGTGAAGGATCCACAAAAACCCCTGTCAAAGAACACTTTGTCCTTTTTCCTGAGGGAAACTATTAGGGAAGCCCACCTCTTATGTGAGGAGGAACACTTCGCCCTGTTGAAAGTACGGGCCCACGAAGTGAGAGCCATTGCTACCTCACTGGCATATCAAAAAAATATGTCAGTTAGGCAAATCATGGACGCAACGTTCTGGAGGAGCAATTCTGTCTTCGCTTCTCATTACCTCAGAACTGGTGAGAGTAGACTATGACAAGTTTTATACCTTGGGCCCATACGTAGCTGCGGCTTCTGTATTAGGCAAAGGAGTTACTACCCCCACTCAACCTTAGTTTGTATGCATGTATGAGGGTTTGTGTTTTTATGGTTGTCTGAGGACTTCGTCTTGTGGTACGGTTCCCTCAGTCTAGATAGATAGTTTAATCTATTCTGCAAGGTTAGGTGGTTAGTTTTTGTAAGGTTGCAGGTTTTTATTATATGGGGCAAAGGTAGTTTCTGAAGTCTAGTCAAGTTGTTGGTCTTACCCCTTTGACAGACTCGATTGAGTTGTTTGCAGCATAGCAGGTCTACTGGCTGAACACTCCTAAGGGAAAGCGACTCTAGAGGCAGTAACCTTTGAAGTCAGCTACCTTAGCAGGTAAGGAATCAAGGTGTTTTTTCTCCTTCAACTCTTTTGTTGTTTCCCCAATGATGTTTACTGTGTTTCCCTCCTCCAAATGTGTGAATCAGCTATACAGTGGAACCTCTACACACGAACGTATCTACATCCGAATTTTCCAACATCCGAAGTAAATTTCGAGCAAATTTTTGACTCTACACCCGAATTTTATTTCGACACACGAAGTAAACATTACGCCATTGAGCGTCGAGTGCTCAGTTCTCTATTCTTGTGTGTATCGTGTGGTTGTCCTCTGTTTGGTCTGTTATTAACAGTGCTTATTTTCTTCCTTTTCTCACATTTCCTTTTTGATTTTACCTATAATCATGGTGCCTAAGAAGCTAAGTTTCAGTACAGGAAGAAGGCAATTCTTTCATTAGAATTGAAGCAAGAAATTATAGAAAAACATGAGAGCAGTGTGCATGTGAGTGATACTGTATGGCTAAACAATATGGCCGGAATAGGCCTATGATCTCGAGGATCATCAAGCTGAAGGCAGCCATTAAAGCAAATAACCATCGAAGGTGATCACCATTATTACAAGACATCTTAGCAATACCCTGGAAGAGATAGAACGCCTTTTGTTGATAGGGATGAAGGCCAAAGAGATTGTTGGCAACGATAGTTTGTGAGAAGGGCCAGCGTGATGAACAGAAAGAAAGAAAAAAGTGAAGCAAAGAAAACCATGATAGTATTAACAAGCTCTTTTAAATAAGACTTCTCTCTTTTTCTGTTTCTCTCTAAACATAGCATTAACATGTTCTTTAAATAAAATCTCTCTCTCTCTCTCTCTCTCTCTCTCTCTCTCTCTCTCTCTCTCTCTCTCGTTCTTCTTCGCTGTTATAGTGTTAGATACGTCTATTATTTTTTTTTCCGAGAGAGAGAGAGAGAGATTAAACAAAAATGTGTTTAGAGTACAAATGATTTTTAACAGCATCAACGAGTTGAAAAACAATTAAATGTAACTAAGAAAGTAATAACAGCTAATCTGAATTCCTTTATTAACTAAAACAAACATTGATACAAACAAACTCGTGTGCGTATGCACAAACACACACACACAGGTGCAAAAATTACTACGCAGTAAGAGAGACGGTCGGGGAGGAGGTAGAGATGGTGACTGCGATAACATACCGTAACTCATCACTGAAAGTGATGAAAATAAAAAATCAAAAGAAAAAAAATGTAAAAAATATGAAATATAGAAATAAAAAAAAATAAATAGGCTAAGTTAGATTAAAATTTCCGTAGTGTAAGTTACGGTATGTTATCGCAGTCACCATCTCTACCTCCTCGCCGATCGTGTCTCCTCGTGTGTGTGTGTGTGTTTGCGCATACGCACACGCGTGTGTTTGTATCAATAATTGGTTTAGGTAATAAAGGAATTCAGATTCGCTGATATTGTTTTTTTAGTTACATTTAGCTGTCTTTCAACTCGTTAACGCTGTTAAAAATGATATGTACACAACACATTTTTGTTTAATCTCTCATTTTTGTTTAATCTCTCTCTCTCTCTCTCTCTCTCTCTCTCTCTCTCTCTCTCTCTCTCTCTCTCTCTCTCTCTCTCTCTCTCTCTCTCAGAAAAAAATAATAGACGTCTCTAACACTAACAGTGAAGAAGAACAAGAGAGAGAGAGAGAGAGAGTATTTATTTAAAGAACATGTTAACACCATGTCTACCTTCTCGCCTATCGTCCGTCTCCTCTTGGCGTAGTAAATCCTACACCTGCGTTGGCCTGTCTCTAAGGTAAAGTGGCAATAAAACACATTTTTTATTTATTATTTCATTATAATTATCTTTTTTACATGCTTCTTTCATATTATGCAGTTATGTTATTGTTATGTGTAATTATGTGTAGCCATTTATTAAGTATTTATTATGAGTTTTTAGGCTGAGGAACGAATTAAATGGATTAGCATGTATTCTTATGGGAAAATTCGTTTCTACATCCGAACATTTTCTACATCCGAAGTTGGTTGTGGAACGAATTAAATTCGTATGTAGAGGTACCACTGTATATATATAACTGCCAGGTAAGTACTATTCATAAAAATGGAGTTTTTATGATAAAACAAAGTTTTATGAATACTTACCTGGCAGTTATATATATATTTTAAAGCCCACCCACCTCCCCTCAGGAGACAGGTCGGGCAAAGATGATCTGAGGAACAGAAAACGGGAATGATTCCAAGTACCACCCTGTAAGGGTTGTTAACCACCTAACCGCACAACCACCACAAGGCGGTTGCCGCGATTTTCGAATAAATTCTGCCAAAAGTCAGAGACTAAGCTATATTTTTAAATATTTAACTTAGCCGGTGAATATATAATAGCTGACGTCTCCGGCGGCTCGACAGAAAAACACAAAAACTCGCGAGCGATCGCTATGAAGGTTGCGGGTGTGCCCACCAGCGCCAACTATCAGCCAGATACCGCATATACATGTAAACAGCTCCAATTCTTCTCTGTCGGTCTGATCGACAAGACGTACAGTACCATTACTCGCTGTTAACCTGGAGTTTTTCAACAGTCTTGGTGAAGTACTTCCTTTTGGTTTGAGCTTTCGCAGTGCAGGTGTTTTATCTTCAACTTAAACTCTTGAACTCTTTTTTGGATAGATTTAATTGTTGATGACTTTGGATTGTTTTTTGGACTTTCTTTGACTTTTCAAAATGGCTGCCCCTTCTCCAATCCCTAGATTTCGTAAATGTAATGCTAGGGATTGCAATAAGCGTCTTCCAAAGGCCTCTCTCGACCCACATACTGTGTGTTCTAATTGTCGGGGTAAAACCTGTCAATTAGGAGATCGGTGTGAGGAGTGCGTGGGCCTTTCGGAATTCGATTGGCTTGAGTTTGACAAGTATTCTCGTAAGCTAGAGAGAGATAGGGTGAGGAGAAGTTCCTCTAGATCGTTAGAATTTTCCTCCTCCCATGCCCCTGAACCTAATCCTTCCCCTGTAGTAGTTGTGCCTGAACCCTCTACTAGCACTCAGGAACCATCAATGCGGGATATGTTACGTGCCATTCATGCTTTGGGCGAGAGAGTTGTCGTTAGCTACGGACTGTAATCAACTCATGGCGGACGTAAAAGAGTTAAAGTGTCAGAGTGCCACATTAGAAAATCGTGGGAAAGTGATTAGTGCGCAAAGTGTTATCAGTGTTGCGACCGAGGGTTCGTCTGTTCATGCCTGTCGTTCGCCTAGTCCGAGACCTCTTGCAAGCTCCCAAGCCCCAGGGAGAAGTAATGTCGTAGGACTTATGGGTTCGAGAGGCTTTAATCAGCGAACAGACGTTCCCTCTATGGTTTCAGGCGTGTCTCGTCAAGACCGCCCCTACCATAAGACGAGCGAGACGGTTTCCTCCTCGTCATCCGAAGGCTTTTCGCGTAAGAAACCGTTGAGCAAGGTTTCGAGACCCTTAAAGCGAAAGTCAGTCCCTTCAGGACAGGTCCAGCGTCCTGGTTGTAGCCATTGGGACAGCTCTGACCCTGTGCAGTCATCGGAAGACTGCTCGCCGCCTAAACAGAAGCGTAACGCAGGCTCCGAGAGTCTTAGTGTAGGCAATGTTTTGAAGTCACAGACGTTACCCTCGTCTCTTACCGCACCCATTCCCGTTGATCCTAAATGGGTTGTACTGCAAGACATGCAGAATAAGCTTGCCTCTCTTATGGAGGACTATTCTGCTGAAAAGGTTCACGATGATCCTCGCCGTTTAGCTGATCGAGATCCTGGCCGTCAGCCGCCCAAGCGAGCCTTTGCTCGTCCTGTTGACGTTGGCGTTACAAAGTCACGTCAGTCACGTTTTGTAGAGCCTCACTCGATGCAGTCCCGTGTTGACTTTCAGCCGCATGTGGATGTTCAGTCGCTGCCGAATGCTCTTGTTGACATTCAGGACGTTCGCCAACCAGCGGAGTTGACTTGTTTTGACGCTGAGCGTCAAGCACCGCAGTCAAGAGTTGTTTTGACTGCTCAGTCTAGGCAGTCAAGGCAGTCTCGAGTTGACGTCGAGCGTCCTCCCGCTCCTGTTGTTGTTGACAGTCAGGCTGTTAAGCAGTTACATGACGTAGCGTCCTGGACTGCTACTGATGCTCCGGTGCGTGTGGACTCTGCTTGTCAAGCATTGCCACCAAGGCAGGTCTCGCCCTTGCTTGTAACTCAGCAGTTATCGGACGAAGCTCCTTCAGATGAGGACGTTGCTGATCCTCATCCTGATGATAATCCTTCAGATGTAGATGAACCTAAGGCGGTTCCGCCTTCGATGGACTTTAAGAAGATCATGTTGATTTTCAAGGATCTTTTTCCAGATCACTTTGTTGCTGTTGCTCCTCGTTCGCCTCCGTCCGAGTTTGCTCTAGGCTTACCTGCTTCCAAGCCAGCCTTTACTAAGCTAGTGCTTTCTCGCTCTTCCAAGAGGGCTTTACGTCTTCTAGGCGACTGGTTGGATACCAGGAGGAGTTTGGGGAAGATGGCCTTTGCCTTCCCTCCTTCTAAGCTTGCTTCCAGATCGAGCGTCTGGTATGACACGGGAGAAGTTCTCGGCTTGGGAGTCCCTGCCTCTGCCCAGGGTGACTTCTCAAGCCTCGTAGACTCTCCCCGTCGCCTGGCCATGAGACGCTCGAAGATTTGTTGGCCCTCCTCGGACCTTGACCATCTGCTTAAAGGCGTATACAGGGCCTTTGAAGTGTTTAACTTTCTTGACTGGTTATTAGGAGCTTTAAGTAGGAAGATCTCGTCTGCCGACCAAGATGTTTCCTTACTTATCATGTCCTGTATGGATAAAGCCATCCGCGATGGCTCCAATGAGCTCGCCTCCACCTTTACGTCAGGAGTCTTAAAGAAGCGAGAAACCCTTTGCTCTTTCCTTTCGGCAGGAGTTACTCCCTGTCAGAGATCGGAACTGCTCTTTGCTCCCTTATCAGCGGCCTTGTTTCCGCAACAGCTGGTTAAGGATATAGCTGCTTCGCTTGTGCAGAAGGACACCCATGACCTGATGGCGTCCTCTGCTCACAAAGGGGCTCCTTCTTCATCCTTTGCTGTGAGACCCAGGATCGAGACTCCTGCATCTAGATTTATCCCGCCCTTTCGTGGCAGAGCTCCCAGCAGGGGAAGCTCTCGTGCCGAGGGAAAGAGAGGTAAGAAGAGAGGAGCCAAGTCCTCCCGTGGCAGAGTCTGACTGCCCACAGCCTCAGACAGCGGTAGGTGCCAGATTGAAGAGCTTCTGGCAGGCCTGGGAGAAGAGGGGTGCAGACCAAGAGTCTGTTCTGTTGCTCAGAGAGGGGTACAAAATACCGTTTGTACGCAAACCTCCTCTAGTAACAACTCCCATAGACCTCTCTCCCAGGTACCGAGAGGAGTCAAAGAGACAAGCCCTAAATCAAGAAGTGTCTCTGTTGCTAGAGAAGGGAGCGGTGGTGAAAGTCTCGGACCTTCAATCACCGGGGTTTTACAACCGTCTCTTCCTAGTCCCAAAGCATACAGGAGGTTGGAGACAGGTGCTAGACGTCAGTGCGCTCAACGTTTTTGTTACAAAAACAAAATTCACGATGGAGACCACGAAGTCCGTCTTAGCAGCGGTCAGAGAGGGAGACTGGATGGTCTCTCTCGACCTACGAGATGCGTACTTCCACATTCCTATACACCCGGATTCCCAACCGTTTCTGAGGTTTGTTTACAGGAATGTGGTGTACCAGTTTCGAGCCCAGTGCTTTGGCCTCAGTCCTGCTCCTCTCGTGTTTACGAGGCTCATGAGGAATGTGGCAAAATTCCTCCATCTATCGGGAATCCGAGCCTCCCTGTACTTGGACGACTGGCTTCTCAGAGCATCGTCCAGTCATCGCTGTCTGCAGGATCTACATTGGACGTTGGGTCTGGCCAAGGAGTTGGGACTTTTGGTCAACCTAGAAAAGTCCCAACTGATCCCATCCCAGACTATTCTATATTTGGGGATGGAGATTCGCAGTCCAGTTTTTCGGGCTTTTCCGTCTGCCACCCGCATAGAACAAGCCCTGCTCAAAGTCCAACTAATGCTGAAAAGAGAACGTTGTTCAGTCAGGAGTTGGATGTGTCTCGTAGGGACTCTCTCATCCCTGGAGCAGTTTGTCTCGCTAGGGAGACTACACCTTCGGCCTCTCCAGTTCCATCTAGCCTCTCACTGGAACAAGGACAAGACGTTAGAGACGGTATCAATCCCAGTCTCCGAACCAGTAAAGGCATGCCTGAAATGGTGGGACAGCAATATCAGTCTGAGAGAGGGACTATCCCTAGCAGTCAAGAACCCAAACCACGTGTTGTTCTCAGACGCGTCGGATTTGGGTTGGGGTGCGACCCTGGACGGTCGGGAATGCTCGGGTCTGTGGACCTCAAGTCAGAAGAGCATGCACATCAACGGCAAGGAGCTATTAGCAGTCCACTTGGCCTTGATGAAATTCGAAAGCTTTCTTCGAAACAAAGTGGTAGAGGTCAACTCAGACAACACCACAGCTTTGGCGTACATCTCCAAGCAAGGAGGCACACACTCCCTCACGCTGTACGAGATTGCAAGGGACCTTCTCATATGGTCAAGAAATCGAGGCATCTCCCTGTTGACGAGATTCATCCAGGGGGACTTGAACGTCTTGGCAGACTGTCTCAGTCGGAGGGGTCAGGTGATACCCACGGAATGGACCCTCCACAAGGACGTGTGCAAGAGTCTTTGGGCGACTTGGGGTCAACCCACCATAGACCTCTTTGCCACCTCGTTGACCAAAAGGTTACCAATCTATTGCTCACCAGTCCCAGATCCAGAGGCGATCCACATAGACGTGTTTCTACTGGATTGGTCTCATCTGGACTTATATGCATTCCCACCATTCAAGATAGTCAACAAGGTACTGCAGAAGTTCGCCTCTCACGAAGGGACAAGGTTGACGTTGGTTGCTCCCCTCTGGCCCGCGAGAGAGTGGTTCACCGAGGTACTTCAATGGCTGGTAGACATTCCAAGAAGTCTTCCTCTAAGGGTAGATCTCTTACGTCAGCCCCACGTAAAGAATGTTCATCAAAGCCTCCCCGCGCTTCGTCTGACTGCCTTCAGACTATCGAGAGACTCTCAAGAGCTCGAGGCTTTTCGAAGGAGGCAGCCAGTGCGATTGCGAGGGCTAGGAGAGCTTCTACCATCAGAGTATACCAGTCGAAGTGGGAAGTCTTTCGAGACTGGTGCAAATCAGCATCTGTGTCCTCTTCCAGTACCTCTGTAGCCCAAATCGCAGATTTTCTTTTACATCTGAGAAATGTTCGCTCCCTCTCAGCTCCCACGATTAAGGGCTACAGGAGCATGTTGGCTTCGGTCTTTCGTCGTAGAGGCTTAGATCTTTCCAACAATAAAGATCTCCAAGATCTCCTTAAGTCTTTCGAGACCTCTAAGGAACGTCGTTTGGCAACTCCTGGATGGAACTTAGACGTGGTCCTAAGGTTCCTCATGTCAGACAGGTTTGAGCCATTACATTCAGCCTCCCTGAAGGATCTCACCCTCAAGACGCTTTTCCTAGTGTGCTTGGCTTCGGCTAAAAAGGTCAGTGAAATTCATGCCTTCAGTAAGAACATCGGCTTTTCTACAGAAAAAGCCACATGTTCACTTCAACTTGGTTTCCTGGCCAAAAATGAACTGCCTTCTCGTCCTTGGCCTAAGTCCTTTGATATACCTTGCCTGTCAGAGATCGTAGGCAACGAACTTGAAAGAGTGCTGTGTCCAGTTAGAGCTCTTAAGTTCTACTTAGCTCGTACTAAGTCCTTACGAGGTGGATCTGAGGCATTATGGTGCTCAGTTAAGAAACCATCATTGCCAATGTCAAAGAATGCTTTGTCATATTTTATCAGATTTTTAATACGAGAGGCTCATTCTCACTTGAATGAAAAAGACCGATGCTTGCTTAAGGTTAAGACGCACGAAGTAAGAGCTATAGCAACTTCCGTGGCCTTTAAGCAAAATAGATCTCTGCAAAGTATTATGGACGCGACCTTTTGGAGAAGCAAGTCGGTATTCGCGTCATTTTACTTAAAAGATGTCCAGACTCTTTACGAGGACTGCTACACACTGGGTCCATTCGTTGCAGCGAGTGCAGTAGTGGGTGAGGGTTCTACCACTACATTCCCTTAATTCCAATATCCTTTTAATCTGTCTCTTGAAATGTTTTTAATCTTGTTTTTTGGGTTGTACGGAAGGCTAAGAAGCCTTTCGCATCCTGGTTGATTTGGCGGGTGGTCAAATGTCATTTCTTGAGAGCGCCCAGATTAGGGGTTTGATGAGGTCCTGTTGTATGGGTTGCAGCCCTTGATACTTCAGCTCCTGGGAGTCTTTCAGCATCCTAAGAGGATCGCTGGGCTTCGTGAGGAAGACAGACTAACAAGGCAGAGTAATCGTCTAAGTCAACTTCCTTACCAGGTACCTATATATATTTGGGTTTTGTTATGATATAACTGTCAAAAACTCTAAGCATGTATGCTGTAAACTTTATTAATTCTGGTCTCTACCCACCACCATGGGTGTGAATCAGCTATTACTGTATATATTCACTGGCTAAGTTAAATATTTAAAAATGATATTTTAATTATAAAATAAATTTTTGAATATACTTACCCGGTGAATATATAAATTAAAGGCCCCCCCTTCCTCCCCGATAGAGACCCAGCGGGATGAGAAGAATTGGAGCTGTTTACATGTATATGCGGTATCTGGCCGATAGTTGGCGCTGGTGGGCACACCCGCAACCTTCATAGCGATCGCTCGCGAGTTTTTGTGTTTTTCTGTCGAGCCGCCGGAGACGTCAGCTATTATATATTCACCGGGTAAGTATATTCAAAAATTTATTTTATAATTAAAATATCATAAGTGGAACCTCTACACACGAACGTATCTACATCCGAATTTTCCAACATCTAAGTAAAATTCGAGCAAATTTTTGACTCTACTGTACACCCGAATTTTATTTCGACACACGGAGTAAGCAATTTTCGTCGTACCAGTTGTATGGTTGTATCCGAATTTTTCGACACGCGAAGTACAATTCGAACACGTTCCGACTCTACACCCGAATGTTTTTTTCGACACCCGAAGTAAACAATACTCGTACGCGTAGTCGGTGCTCATAGCGCCTGAAGTGTTTTTTATTTCCGCCGATAGAAGGCAGCACATTGACCTCGGAGGGACGCTCAATTAGCGCGGCTTGGGTCAGTCCTCTGTTCTCGTCGGCTTCTTGCGGTTGTGCTCTGTGCGTTCTGCTATTAACTCTGTTTTCGTGATTTTTTACGTGCATCCTTTAACGGTAATTTATGTAAAGTATGGGTCCTAAAAGGCTTAGTTTTGCCAGTGGTAGTGGTAGTGGTGAGAAAAGGAAGAAGGAAATGCTTTCTATAGAAATTAAGCAGGAAATTATTGAAAAACATGAGCGTGGCATCCGCGTTAGTGAACTTGCTAAACAGTATGGCCGTAATATGTCGACGATCTCGACAATCCTTAAACAGAAGGAAGCTATTAAAGCAGTGAAACCTTCTAAGGGGATCACTATAATTTCCAAACGCCGTACCCCTATCATAGAAGAGATGGAACGACTTCTACTAGTGTGGATTAAGGATAGAGAGATTGTTGGCGACACCATCACCGAGACCGTTATCTGCGAGAAGGCGCACGCCATCTTTACGGACTTGAAGGAGGAGAGCTCTGGGGGTGATGCTGGGGAGAGTTCAACCGAGCCTTCCTCAGATGATTTCAAGGCTGGTTCGAGAAATTTAAGAAACGGTCCGGGATTCATTTAGTTGTTCGCCACGGAGAGGCTGCTAGTGCGGACACAAAGGCTGCAGCTGACTTTGTCAAGAACTTCGAAAAGATCGTGCAGGAAGAAGGCTACGTAGAGCAGCAGGTGTTTAATTGTGATGAAACCAGGCTGTTTTGGAAGAAGATGCCGAGTCGAACCTACATCACTGCCGAAGAGAAGAAATTGCCTGGGCATAAGCCAATGAAGGATCGGTTGACTCTTGCCCTATGTGCCAACGCTAGCGGGGACTTTAAAGTCAAGCCCTTACTGGTTTACCATTCAGAGAACCCTAGGGCCTTTAAAGAACACAACGTCGATAAGGATCAGCTTCATGTTTTCTGGCGATCCAACTCGAAGGCCTGGGTCACTAGGCAATTCTTTGTGCAATGGGTAAACCAAGTTTTTGGCCCTTCTGTGAAGAAGTATCTTCATGAACAGAAATTGCCTTTAAAGTGCCTGCTATGCCTTGACAATGCACCCGCTCACCCCCCCGGACTTGAAGATGATATCTTCGATGAATTCAAGTTCATAAAGGTGCTGTATCTTCCACCGAATACCACCTCTATCCTCCAGCCCATGGACCAGCAAGTCATCTCTAATTTTAAGAAGCTGTACACCAAGCACTTATTTAAGCAGTGCTTTAATGTCACGCAAAGCACCAACTTAACTTTGCGTGAATTTTGGAGGGGCCACTTCAACATCGTGCACTGCTTGAAGATCATAGATCAGGCTTGGGTGGGATTAACTCGACGGACCCTGAATTCCGCTTGGAAGAAGCTTTGGCCTGATGCTGTTGCTCCCCGAGATTTCAAGGGTTTTGACCCCGAACCTGATCCTGTGGTTGGTGCAGCGGAAGCCGTAGAGGAAATCGTCTCCCTTGGCAAGTCCATGGGTCTGGAGGTCAACGCAGATGACGTTACGGAACTCGTCGCCGAACATCACGACGAACTGACGACGGATGAGCTCAAGGAACTCCATGCTATGTCGGAGCACATGAGTGATGACGAGGAAGAGAGCGAGGAGGTAGAACATGTGTTAGGTTCAGCGCAAATAAAAGAGGTGTTAGGAAAATATCAAGACGTGGTCGACTTCATCGACAAATACCATCCAAAGAAATTGCAGGTTTGTCGTGTAGTTTCTCAATTCGATGATGTTTGCCTAACTCACTTTCGAAACATTCTGAAAAGCCGTACCAAGCAATTATCTATCGATGCTTTCTTTAAAAAAACTGCGAAGCGAACTCGCGATGAAGAGGATGTAAGTGAATCGAAGAAAACGGCAAAGAGTGAAGCGGAAGAAAGTGAAACACAGAAAACGGAAAAGAGTGAAGCAAAAGAAATTCAGTCAATTTTAAATGTAGAGAGTGATAGTGATTAAAATTACGTAATCATCAAAAAGAAAAAAAGAAAATGTAAAAAAAAGTTTATAAAATATAAAAATAAAAAAAAAATAAGCTAAGTTATGTTAAAGTTCACTTAGTGTAAGTTAGAATAAGTTATGGTAGTGTACGTTTATCGTAGTTAACCTCTCTACCTCCTCGCCGCCCGTCCGTCTCCTCTCTCCTCTCTGCGTAGCGAAGACTAACAACACCTGCGCTGGAGTTTCTAAGGTAAAGTGACGCTAAAAACCCGTTTCTTATTTATCATTTTTTGCTAATTCTTCTTATTTACATGTCTATTCTTCTTATTTACATGTCTATTATCTAATTTAGTGTTCATTATTCTCATGAGAAAATTATGTGTAGTAGTTTATTAAGAAGTTATCATAGGTTTTTGGGCTCAACCACGGATTAATCCTATTTCAATGTATTCTTATGGGAAAATTCGTTTCTACATCCGAACAATTTCTACATCCGAAGTTGGTTCTGGAACGGATTAAATTCGTATGTAGAGGTTCCACTGTATATATATAACTGCCAGGTAAGTATTCATAAAACTTTGTTTTATCATAAAAACTCCATTTTGGGGGTGTGAAAGGTTAAGAGAGTGAGTATCCTACCCCTCCCTGACATCACTAGCCTTTCAGTGAAGGAATTGCACGAGATAATAGCCAGTTTATCAAACTCTCTAAAGGTGAGCAAGTTGGCATCATAGGCCTGAAAAAAGAAATTTTACTTGCCCAAGTTGGGTGGCACCCACTTTTCTCCCTATAGAAGGGAATACTGTATCTCAACACTGGCAGTGTAAAGGCTTGCTCAGAATCCCATCTTCTTCTTAGCAGCTGAGACAGTAACTATGGAAACTGCAGCTTCTGCTTCAATACATGTCACCTCCTGGTTCGATCGTAGGTTCGGCGCAGTCTCTCAGTTCACGTCTTGAAATGACGAGCAAGTGCTACGTTCTGAAGAGATATACTGTACTGATCTAGTCTTCTCAGGCAGCAAGGTAATCTCAAAATCTTAGCCCACCATACCCTCAGTGTTGGCTAATTAGGTCCTGAGGAGATGGGACTCAGTTGTAGGGTAGCTTCATAAGAAGGTTAGAAGGGAGGCTCTGGAGCTGAGGAATACCCCTCTCATGTTGACCAACACTTTCTTTCCCCAGAAGGTGGACAGGACTGTTGATCAGTGTTGGAAGATGAGTCAAGATTTGCTCTTCCAGAGGCAGTCTCGTTCCTGTTTGCATGGACAGGTAGACCCATGCCAGGATCTTCCAGGCTCTACCCCATCATTATGACCCCGTGCACAGCGGAGAAATGGCTGGGGTTTCCTTCAAGTGAACGTCTCTCCTCCGAAGGGCGACCACCAGTTCTTACCAGTTCCCTTCAATCCGATCCTGGTCAGGACCCATCAGGAGCGGGTAGAGTAGGAGAGGCAGACCTCTTTTAGACTCCTCAGGTGGAGGGATGCCTAGTAACCCAGTGGGCAGAGTGGCTGGAACATGAAGGTGAGGAATTGTTGGTTCTAGTCCTGTGAGACGGTTGCCATATTTCCCTTCCCTCTCCTGAGTGGTGAAGATATTCCGGTCATACCACCAGGGGTGGCAACTGGCACAAGGTCCAGAACATGATAGGCAAAGGAGCCAGTCAAACAGTCCCGGATGGGTCCCCCGGCTTTTACTGGTGTCTTCCTATTGGAAAATGCAACTGGAAATTGGAGACCAGTCATTGATCTGTCTCCCTTAAGCGGGTTCATTCAACAGATATTCTTCAAGATAGAGACAGCGAACATTGTCTTAGCAGCAATCAGAAGAGGGAACTTCATGTTGTCACTGGATCTGAAGGACGCATATTACCAGATACTCATTCACCCCCTCAACAGGAAATATTTGCAGTTCTGTGTGGGAAGACAACCTTCCAGTTCAGGAACCTACGCTTCAGACTCTCAATAGCCCCACATGTTCACGAGTCTTTGCCCTAGTGTCGTTATAGGTGCACACTAGGAAAATAAGGCTCCTACTTTATCAGGACGATTGACTACACATTTCTTCCTCAAGGGGCGCCTTGGTCTAACACAGAAGCAAACTCCTGTGGTTCTGGTGTGAACCAGGGATCACCCTGAATTGGGAGAAGTCTCAGTTGATCTTCACTCAGGAAATGGTGTATATGGGGATGAGACTGGATTCAGTGGCAGTGACAGGTTATCACAGCTATGACAGTTGGTGAAGCCGCACCTCAAGCAAGCAGTCCTTCTAGACAAGCAGTGGCAAAGACTTCTGGGGCACCTCTCATCTTTGGAGAGATTGGTTCCCCATCCAAGGTGGCATTAGAGGGCTGTGCAATGGTGCTTGAAGACTCAATGGTCAGGAATAGAATACTTCCCACACAAGAGAATTGTAATTAACCAAGAGAGCAGGGAGGCCTTGGTATGGTGATTGTCAATGGTAAACTTCCATAAAGTTACCCCTCCTGGAATGCATGTCCAAGGAGGAGTGTTGCATACATCTGAGATCTGACACTGTTCACGGATTTTGGGTGCCAGAGGAACGAAGGCTGCACATCAATGAACTAAAGTTGATTGTAGCACTTTGCACTGTAGTCCTTCACAGTACAGCTTCAAGGCCACTTGGTCACGTTGGTGAGCCACAACACCACTGGAGGTTAGCTTCATACATGAGAAATAGACGAAGGCTCACACACGGGAAATAAACGGGGTAGGACGGACAGCAAGGTTCATTCGTGGAAAAGGGAATGAATGCAATAGTGGACAAACTCAGCTGGGGAGGCCAAGTTGTTGGGTCAGTAGTAGCTTCATCCTCAAGTGATAAGGACTTTTGAAATTTCCTCGACTTCCCCAAACATTGACCTGTTCGCAACCAATCTGAACCTTAAGCTCCTAGTTTATTGCTCACCAGTACCAGACCCAATGGCATTCATCGAGGATGCATTCCAACATCCCTGTTTGATCAAAAGATTGCTCAGCAGTGTTTAGCCCCATGACTTGTGGCTGACCTTGGTGGCACCAAAGGGACCCTACATGAGTGGTACCTGGACCTAGTCTCCCTCCTTGTGGCACAACCTCAAGAGTTACTGCTGAGGCCAGACCTTTCGTCCCGGCTTCATACATGGAGGTACCACAATGTGATGTCATCCCTCTCTTCATGGGCGGAGAGTCATCAGTTCCTTCTTGAATGAAGGGGTTTTCAAGAGGATCTGTGAGAGAGATGCTGGGTTTCCTCAGGAAATCCTCCACAGCAGTCTACCAAGCCTAGTGGGCAGTCTTCTGTGCATGCTATAGGGGAAAGACGTCTCTGCAGTCTCTGCCTCCATAGGCTATATGTGATACCTCTATATTTGTTTCTGTATGAACAAATGTTTGTTAGTGCCAGTGATAAAGGGTTTCTGGGCCCCTTTAAGTTAGGTTTTTAAACATCTGACTTAACGGGTAGTGGTAGTTATATATATAGCTTTACGTCCCTGATGTCACGGTAGAATTTCAAAACTCGTGGCAATCACCGATTGGGTAGCCAGGTGTACCATCTGTGCGCCCTCTACCCATTCCAACTATTCCTCAGATCTTCCCTGCCGCCTCACCGGTGACATCGTTTGAATTTCGCTAGCTTTGGCCTGTGTTTTTTGTAGTTAATTTGGTGAAATACACTTTGGTTTTGGCTTTTGCTCGTTTTGGATTTGTTTTTGGAATTTTCTCTGCCCTGATTAGATATTGTTGGTTTGACCCTTGCTTGTTTTGATCTCTCTTTGGATTTTTCATAATGTCTGACTCTTCTTCGAGTACTGTATTAGGAAGTGTGTGAGAGGATATAAGACCCAGCTTCCAAAAACCTCTTTAGATCCCCACTCCGTTTTTGTTAAATGTAGAGGTAAGAGTTGCGAGTTGGATGATCAATGTGATGAATGTGTAGTTTTGGCTGAGAGTGAGTGGATGGAATATGACCGCTATATTCGTAAGCTTGAAAAGGGTAGGATCAGGATAAGTAAAAGTAGCATGTCTTGCTCTTCTAGGGATAGTTCTCCTCTTGTTAACGAGCCTGTTGATCCTTCCCCTGTACAGTAGTGGTAGTTCCAGATACCCCTACTGAAAAAACTAATGATCAAACTCTTAAAGACATGATGGTGGCCATTCAAGCCCTTGGCGAAAGAGGGGAATCTCTCGCAGCGGACAAGGCAAAATTATGGTCTGATGTGAAAGAGTTGAAAAGTGCAGGTGTCAGTGATAAAATCAGTGCAGTGGAGGGTGCGGCTGCTCGGACCTGTCGTGCTCCTAGCCCTAGACCTCTCCCAAGCTCCCCAACCCCTGGGAGAAGGAATGTCGAGAGGCGAAGGGAGGCGAGAGGTTTTAGCTCCCGAGCAGTCGTCCCCTCGAGCGTACCTGTTGATGCTTCCCAGGATGCTCGCCCTCGCCATTAGAAAGGCGAGGTAAAAGTGTTCTCTTTGTCGTCGGACGACGCAGCTCCCAGACGGGGCTGGCGTCTTACATCAAGACCGCTCAAGAGGAAAATTTCCGCTATTGAGCAGCGTCGTGTAATGACGCCTCATGCTCCAGGATGCAGCCATTGGAGCAGTCCGGAGCGTTTTCCTTCCTGCTCCGAGGGGAGTTCTCCTGCCAAAAGTAGTAGGTTGTCGCACAGGCGGCCATCTACTTCGGTAGGAGGCAAAAGAAGGTTGGAAGATATCAGTCCTCCTACCAAAAGCAGTAAGGTGTCGCACAGGCAGCCATCCACGTCGGTAGGAGACAAACAGACGTCGGATTCTTACATGACTTCTGTACATGCTCCTCCTCCTCCTTCGGATTGGTACTCGTCTCCGGAACGTTCAGCAGATTCCTTGAGTGACGTGGAGAGAGAATTAGTTGAAGTGGCAGCTTCTCCTGTCTGTCCCCTGCAGCAAGAAGCTCCGGATTTAAATGTGCTTCAGGATATGCAGCAAAAACTCTTCTCCCTCATAAAGGTCTGGCAGCCTGCAGACAAGAAGAGAGTTACTCATCATGAATCTAAATGCCATGACGCCAGGCGTCAGAAAGCCAAGCGTCAAGAGGGTCATGATGCCGAGCGTCAAGAGTTTGGACTGCATCACGCCAAGCGTCAAGAAGTTGGAAGTCATGCCGCCGAGCGTCAAGAAGTTGGACGTCGTGATGCCGAGCGTCAAAACCTTGGACGTCATGAAGTCGAGCGTCAAGAACGTGGACGTCATGGCTCCGAGCGTCAAGGTTTTGGACACCATGACGCCAGGCGTCAAGAAATTGGACGCCATGACTCCAGGAGTCACGGAAAGAAGGAGTCGACGTCGAGGAAACAGGATGTCGTTACTTCGGTACGAGGACAATCAGAAGAAGGGAACGACTACTTTTACCTTTCCCCTGGTAATCCTTTAGAGGATGTTTCCGAAGAAGAGGACCCGAAGAACCACCGTGCTTCGGCAGACTTGAAAAGGCTCATGAGGGTATTAACTGAGGTTTTCCCTGAGAACTTTGTTCCTGCTGCTCCTCATTCTCCGCCTTCAGAATTTACGCTCGGGAAATCTTTGAAGGAGACCAATTTTACGAAGATGGTTTTTTTCTCGTTCTTGCAAGAGAGCTTTAAAGGCTATGGGGGACTGGATGCAAACTAAGAAAGACCGGGGTAAAACAATTTTCTCGTTTCCTCCGGCCAGATTAGCATCCAGGTCGAGTATTTGGTATGAAACTGGAGAAGCTCTCGGCCTGGGAGTCCTTGCCTCTGCTCAAGGGGACTTCTTGAGTCTGGTGGACGCCCCTCGTCGGACGGCCGTGAGGAGGACTAAAGTCTTTAGGTCAACTTCCGAGTTGGACCACCTCAAAGGTATTTTCAGAGCCTTTGAAGTTTTTAATTTCCTTGATTGGACTCTGGGAGCCTTGGAGAAAAGGATGTTGACACAGAAGTTCTCGTCCATATTATGTCATGTATGGACAAGGCGTTGAGAGATGTGTCCAATGAGTTAGCGGCACTTTTCTCAGCAGGTGTCCTTAAGAAAAGGGCCCAATCGTGCTTTTTCTGGCGAATGGGGTTACGCCCATGCAGAAATCAGAGCTGCTTTATGCACCTCTTTGCTCGCTCCTTTTCCCGCAAGATCTGGTAAAGGAAGTCTCTTCTGCGTTAGCCCAAAAGGGTACACAGGACTTAGTTTTGAAGACAGCGAGAAGGATCCTACCAGCTGTCTTCAGGCATAGAAATTTGGACTTGTCTGATAATAAAGATCTCCAGGACCTTCTCAGATCCTTTGAAACCACTAAGGATGGACATCAGGACTCACCGGCTTGGAATCTAGATGTAGTCCTGAAGTTCCTAATGAGTAGTAGGTTCGAACCTTTGCATAGAGCTTCGTTAAAGGACCTCACCATGAAGACTCTCTTTTTAGTCAGTTTGGCGACAGAAAAAAGGGTCAGTGAAATACATGCCTTCAGCAAAGCTGTAGGCTTTAGACATAACAAAGCTATCTGCTCCTTACAGCTGGGGTTTCTAGCAAAGAGCGAACGCCCTTCACAACCTTGGCCTTAGGCTTTTGAGATTCCGAACCTTTCAGATTTGGTTGGAGAGGAATTAGAGAGGGTCCTGTGTCTGGTAAGACCTCTGAAGTTTTACCTGGAGAGAATGAAGGATTTACGGGGTAAGTCAGAAGCACTTAGGTGCTCAGTCAAAAAGCCTTCTTTACAAATGTCAAAAAATGCACTATCTTTTTTCGTCAGGCACTTAATAAGGGAAGCTCATTCACAATGTAGTGAGGCGGATCTCAAGCTTCTGAAGGTCAAAGCACATGAGGTTAGGGCAGTAGCAACCTCTGTATCCTTCAAACAGAATAGGTCCTTGCATAGTATCATGGACATGACATTCTGGAGGAGCAAATCAGTGTTTGCCTCACGCTATTTGAACTAAGTACAGACTTTACGAGGACTGCTACACTCTGGGACCATTCGTACCAGCGAGTGCAGTAGTGGGAGAAGGATCTACCCCTACAATCCCATAACCTAATACCCTTTTTCTTCTCTTGGAACTGTTGAATTTTTATGGTTGTTTGTGGAGACTGGATGCAGTCTTCCACAATCATTGATTTGCAGTCAGGTGGTCAGTTTGTTCTTTAAGAGTGCCCAGAACAAGGGTACTGGAGGAGGTCCTGTCACATAGAGGTTATACACCAGTTTGACAGCTCCTAGAGGTCTTAGCCCCCTGGGTGGATAGCTGGATCTCTTGAGGAAAGTGGACATAATGAGGCAGGAGATCATTGAAGTCAGCTTCCTTAACAGTTATGAACTAAGTTTGTTTTTTAACTCTTAGGTAAATTCCAACGATGTTGGCTGTCTCTGACCCTCCACCAAAGGTGTCAATTAGCTATATATATAACTACCAGGTAAGTCAGATGTTTAAAAATGATATTTTCATAATAAAATCAATTTTTTAACATTCTTACCTGGTAGTTATATACAGTATAATTTAATTCCCACCCTCCTCCCCCCTAGAGACTAAGGGCATGGAAGATCTGAGGAATAGCTGGAATGGTTCCAAGTACCTGGGTAGAGGGCACACAGGTGGTACACCTGGCTACCCAATTGGTGATTGCCCCGAGTTTTGAAATTCTGCCGTGACGTCAGGGACGTAAAGCTATATATATAACTACCAGGTAAGTATGTTCAAAAATTTATTTTATTATGAAAATATCATTTTACAGCTCAAGGGGCTTGACCGAGGCCCCTCGAGGGGGATCTCCTTGCTTGTGAGAAGTTTCAAGCAATCTTGTCCTTGCAGACTGGTACGCCTTCTGGAATGGGACGTCAGGAAAGTTCTGTCATTCCTCAGAAAGGCCCCATTTTACCTTATACGGGAAGCATTAGGCAGGGCGGTTTTTCCCTCTGGCACTGGCATCTGGCGAGAATCAGAGAGAACCATGGTATCTCCTACCTAGTTTCACACTTTTGTACCTGAATTTTTAGCCTAGATACAGAACACTACAGTTCGTGATGAGAGGTTAGAGTCTTTCTTGATATCTTCCCTCAGTTCTGTTTCTGATTCTTCAGAGGATCTGCTTTGCCCCATCAGGACTATCAGAAGGTATCTGAAATGAATGGAAAACTGCAGGCCAGCCATGCGGAACCTGTTCGTGGCCACAGGGACGCGTAAGAAGATCACTTGGAACACCATCTCCTTTTGGTTACAGGAAACGATCAGGTGAAAGTACAAAAGAGGTTGGGGGCCACGACCCCTTCCACTATTAAGGCCTATGTAATGCGAGGGATGGGTGCAACTATAGCTTCAGGATGAATGCCTCGGTATGATAGGTGGGAAATAGACAATCTACCTTCACAGCACACTACCTGCTGGGGGTTACCCACAGGTGTCTCGACACCTTCTTCTTAGGGCCTCTTAGGGCCAGTTGTAGCTGCCTAACAAGAGATCCAGTTCACGCTCTTAGAGTGAAAGTGTACAAGTACATGGTTTTTTCTTACTCTCATTTCTCTACCTATTAATAACACCTGGACTTTCACCCATGCAAGATGTTTCAAAACCTAGGTGACTTTCACGAAGTGGAGAGTCTATTTAAGTGGATCGGTCTACTCCTCAAAGGCTTAGGAGCTTACACTGGACAAACCCGTTACTTGGTTTACACCTGGGAGGATGACTTTCAAAGTTTACATCCCTAGAGGGGTAACCTGTCTGGAGGTACATATAGTTCTTGCTTCCCTCCCATAGCTCTGAAAACAGATGCTGGAAGAGTGGGTTATTTTCCTGGAAGTTTCTCACTGTCAGCGTTGGTAGGGTTTCAACCCCTCCCAACTGTAAGTCACTTACATAAGGACGAGAGTTTGTACTTGTATAAGAACAAATCACAACTTTTAATTTGTATATATTCTAACTATACCTTTAAGGTTTATTTCCCACCTCATCATCTCCACAAACCCTAAGGCTGGCACCTTCAAGAAATGGCCTAATCCACCCTTCTCCCTCGCACTCCCAATAGTCTCCCACACAGGATATTTTTTGCTTTTCCCATCTGTGTCAGCGACGCTGATCTAACTCCTACTTAAAGACCTCGGGTTTGTATTGTTAGGAAAAATACAAATTACTAAAATTTGTGATATTTATTATTTTTATACTCACCTGGTGAGTATCTGGTGCAGCTGTTTTTGGCTTCTTACCATTTACTGTTAGGTTTAATTCCTTTGTTAAGGGCATGTATTTATTAAAGGGGAAGAAAATAGGGGAACTTTTAAAATATTGGTAAGTGTTGATTAAACAGCTTTTGGAGAGGAAGCAATATGAAAATCAGGTGAGTATAGAAATAATTTTTTTTTTTTCATTAAATTGTTTTCATTTGTATTGTAAGTAGCCACATTATACAGCACTGTAATCATAACCAAATTTGTATTACAAAGGTAAAATAAAAACATGTATATCAGAATTGTTTATTAACTTACAAATTCACTTTAATTAATAGAATTACCACAGAACATTACAAAACTATATTTATTATACTAAAAAAAGGTACTTGTGTAGGTATGAATGAGTTAAAGAAGGAATTATTTACCAAGATAACAAGTACAAAAATTTGGTTTAGAACATTATATAATATGCATGCTATAAAAATGTAATACAAAATATTACAAAAGAAGTCCTTTGCAATATGAAATTCACTTTGCAGCAATTATAATACAGGATATAAATAAATACATATAACAGGACCCCATTACCATATGACAGGGGCTAATAAAAACAATATTATGCTTTCAATAATACGTAAACTTTCACAGTATATAACGTAAAAACTATAAAGATACAACTTATTACAATAGTGCTTAAACAATATATGGATGAGCAAGTAAAATTGTAATAGGAACTAAAAATGTAAGTATTCCTCAGATCTATTGCTCATTTAATAAAACTTTTAAGGGTAAATAGTATAGATTTTTATATGAATCAATTTCCAAAGTGAAATTTTGCTTCATATGAACAGTTGGATGACTGATGCACTCTTTGAGTACTGTCGTGCAAGACACTGGTACATATGATGAAATGATAAATATAAAAGTATTAAGTAGTGGATTGTAAAAAAAAAAAAAATGATGGCCAATATTCAACCTCATATACAGCGTTATATCCATTTAACCATACTGTATAATATTGTAGTGCATAATTAGAAAACCCATTGAAACATAAAATGGTACGGATTACTGAATAATATAAAAAAAACAGCTTATCTGTATTGTATTGGTGTTTAAGATATGTATTTAAAGTAAGAACAGTATGAAAATGGAAGGAATCATCCTGAAAAAAAAAAAAAAATCGTGAAAAAGATGGCATTATTTCTAATATCTAACAGAACCTGTAAGCGTCACAGTTACAGCGTCGTAAAGAAATATTTTTGGAAATAAAGTAAACCACTCAAATCTACAACTTTTGGCACTTGCAATCCTAAATGATACACACTTTTGACCACTTCTGTACCTGGTACCACACTTCCTTACCCTTTGATGACAGAGATATTGATGAGAACAAAAAATTTGTTTATTCTTTAAATGATTTTCTAAAGTTTCAACTGAATTACAAAGAATATACTAATCTTGATAACCTTGTATATCGTTTACCCGAGAAGTCTTATTGGAAATATTTGCTACCATTTAGGTTTTTAATAAAATACTCCAAGACTGACTTGCTCTTGTGATGTTGATGAGGAAAATGTTCAAACAGTATATGACAAACTGGTTTATTACTTGAGATAAAAATTTTCATTTTTGCTTGAAGCTATAGTACATACCATGAGAGATATTTCTTTACAGTTTCATCAAGTTTTAGTGTTAAGTACCTGTGGGAATTTTTAAACTATTCTCTTAAATATTTATGTAAATCTGAGGTACTGCATAGCAATTATTTATCTCTATTCATAATCCGTTAACATTTTTATCAATTATGTTTCCACACTCACATGTTCCTATTGATAAGTCGCTTAGCTGGTGAAATTGTATTAAAACAGTTGCCTGATGTTAGACTTATCATTACTTTGAGTTATCTCGCGACAACCATAGTATCTTTTTCTTGATCTTGCCTAATATAAAATAACTGGTAATGGTTGAAGTTGCACTAGTATCTTTTTAATGTCATCAGAATGATTCAGGAACATGTTACTACAATTTTATAAAGAGATACAGTAAATCTTTCCATATATTTTTATCTTGAGCTCATGAAAAATTTATTATAATTGGATATATTTATGTATATTTATAGATTACAATAATTCATACAACCCTTGTTAAGTTTTTCATAAAATCATATTAATAATTTATTTCATACTTTAATTCAGTAACACTTGGTCTTGGGAATGTTTGGCTTCATGAATTTCAGTAAATATCACCACAACTCTAGATTGTAAGGACGGTGCAATACGAACGCTTTTTGTTTCTATAATAAAGACAATTTTTTTTTTTTTACTTTGCTATAGAGTGCATTAACTCTATTCTCAATGCTATTAATAAACATTCTTTTTTTTCTCACACAGGAATACAATCTGCTACATTGTGGAGTACAGTAGTACTGCAATACATACCAGATTTCAAGAAGACAATTGTACCCAAGACTAGGCGGCACTTTCATTACAATTCCAATACATTATCCTGATACAGTAAGTATGAAGTACAAGAAGTACAAAATAGCAACTGTTATTGAAAAGTTACATGTGTACTACTTTAAGACACGGAAAACTGTGTTTAAAATAACCATTACTTGTCCAGATATGACAAAAAACTGAGATGCATCACAGAAGATCTTAATATAATTTTCTGAATGTATTTTAAACCAATTATCTGATAGGAGCCTCATTCTGTGAAATACATTAGGAGTCTAGTACATGCTGAGCCAAATTGTCCATCAACTATTTTGTTGAATTCCATTTTAATATGACAGTGTATATATCACAACCATAACATTGATGGTGTACGTTGCTTAGTGTTAAAATATGAAACTTATATACAAAGAATTACTGGAAGGCAGTATAGTAGCAGATATAACCTTGCACTCTAAACTTTTGTGACTTGATATCACTAACTGAAACAGATAAGTTTTAAAACCCTCATGTTTCTGAATCATATTTTTAGGCCAGTCATTTTATGGATATACCCACCACAAATTGCAATAGTAATGAAACTTGGCATTTTTGCTTCTTTTGACCCATGTAATAACATAGTAAAAGTCAAGGAAATTCGAGGCATTGGAGCACATTCATTTCGAGCAACCACTTTTTGAAAGTTATGCACGAAAATACGCTAATAGAAATGGCATAACATTTTTTGTTATAACAGTGCTTTTGTTATTTCTTTCACATTTCTCAAAAGATGTCAGACATTTTTATTATTAAATAAATAAATTGAGATAATTAACGTCTAATAGCCTTGTTTTTTTTTCTTTTTAGGTTAACCAGTAGCATGCACGATTGCGTTTTCTGCAGCGAGTCTCTCGGCAACGGCGAACAAACCACGAAATTAGGTGCCAAGGGGTGTGATGGAATAAACAAGGCAAATGACCTACGGCAGGCTGATATCAGTGTCGCACCTGGACAAGTTGTACACACCAGATGCAGGAAGGACTTCTGCTCCTAACTGTCTATTGAGCGAGACATCAGAAAACGCGGATATGACTGTACTGGTGGTTTCAGCGGCACTGTGCGTGCGCGTCGATCTGCCAGTTCTGCGTTTCACTACAGCGAACACTGTTTGTTCTGTGGTACACCAGACAAGTACCAGGGCAGACAAAAAACGCATAAACTTATACCAGTCCGAACAATGGGCTTCCAGAGGAAGATTACAGAGAGCTGTGTTGAACGCAATGATGCATGGTCAGAGACAGTAAAGGCTCGAGTAGAATTCGTCCAGGAGTTGCATGCCGCTGACGCAGTCTATCACAATATATGTAGCATAAACTTCAGAACTGGGAAGCAGATTCCACGCCAGTTCCTTACAGTGCCAAGCAAGCGACCTAAGTATGGTAGACCGGCTGATGACACACGGAATGATGCATACATAAAAGTCGCAGAGTACCTCAAAGCCAATGACGAGGAACAGACAACGATACCGGATCTCATAGGAAAAATGGGGGAATTTCTTCTTGGAACTGATTGCACACCTTATGGATTCACCTACATGAAGGAATGTATCCAAAAGCACTTTGGTCAGGATATCACCATCGCAGAAATAAGTGGCAAAGAGAATGTTGTGACCTTTCGCCACAGGGCCTCTGCGATCATTCACGAATTCCATCAAAGGCCAAAGGAGACATCATATGAAGCTGAGAAGATGAGACTGATTAAGACGGCAGCAAAACTGATCAAAAGTGATGTGAAATCCGTACAACAGTCGATAGATATGTACCCATGTACAACTGAAATGACCTCAACAGAAGAAGCCATGTCGTTCCTACCTGAATCACTAAAACTCCTTCAAACACTCTTTGTGGGCCGAGATGCTGATAGAAAATTCGGTTCTCTAGGGCAAGCTATCATGCAGGCAATTTGACAGTATGTAAATAAGATCAGATATAACTCTTCTAATTATAGCGACAATATTTCTGGAAAATTGCAGACTACTAATAGGCTACAATTATTAATGTTGTTTCTTAAACATATGGTACATGGTGTTCTTTAACCAGTAATAAATTTGAGAGAGCTTTATTAATGCCTTAATAAATTTTAAATAACTGATGAACTCCAAAAAATTTTATCTTAAAATTATATTAATTTACATGATATATTAAACATAGGATACCCTACTCAACATTAATGAATAGCGGAAGCATTAGTAATTAGAATTTCTTATTTGATTTTTGGCAACAGTAGATCTGTATTTTTCAGTAAGGTGTAAGATACAGTAATTCAAATAACCTAAATGAATTAGAGGCTGATTAGTTTATATACTTAGCAAATATTTTGGAATTGTCGGTGTTATTAACTATGGTTGAGTTACTATAATTATTTTGATGACACTCCACCTAAGTTCATATTGCTTCACTCTATAAGCTGTTTACTGTATATATCATATACCCTAAATTAAAAAGTCCCCCTTTTCTTTCATTACAAAAGGCCTTCCCCTCTAGTATGTACAGAATCAATCTGAAGGCTGATGACAACAATCTTGGCATGGGTATGTCACAGTTCCTTTGCCTTTCAGTTTTCCGTTACGTTTATCAGGGTCGGTAGTGTTTGGTCATCTTTTATATCTATGATCCAGATTGGGTTCGTGATTTTTGGATGTTATGGGATATCTTCTATCATTGCTTTGAATGCCAGTGATAGTAGTTCAAACGACTTTGTGGGGGTGCCAGCCACAAGATAGATGAGCACTTTGATCTTTCAAAACGTAAAAGTAAATTACTAAAACGTTTAGAAAGAGAAAATTCAGAGAAGGCTAATTCAATTACATTATAGGATATTAAGTGCCACTTAGGCTATATTTTAGCTTTAGAGTAATGAGCATCATATGCCTTATTACTTTGCTTTGTTTGTGTTTGTTTCTTAGAAGGCCTGGCAGTGCTTCTATGCTAACCTTCCCTGTCTTGAATCCTAAGATAACTACTCAAGGTTTGCCTAGCAGCTCTAGTGTTACAGTCCATAGAGTTCTGAAGGTGCCTGGTGCTAACGGAGTCAGTAGCCTCTATACGAGCCTAACACACTTGAGTAACTTCTGGTCCTTCTGTTGCATGACCCTTGCATTTGCAAGGAAGGTTACAATATAGATGGAGTTGTGTTGAATAACTAAAAGATCATGATATCATGATTGTGGACTGTGGCCTTTTTATTATTGCCAGAACACACCACAAAGTTAACTTTCTTGTTAGTTGGAAGAAATAAAATAGGTGCAATATGTACGGACCTTTAATGGCCATTTAAATCTTTGCCAATTCTGCTGGGTGTTATAGGAGTAAATGTGAAGTATACATAGGTGATAAATTTAATATTTGATTATTAGTGTGTAAACTAATATGAAGTGAATTCTTTATAGTGGAGTCATATCACAAATTTTAGTACTAAAATTTGTATTTTTCCTAAACTGACTGACATCCTTTTAAACAGATATCAGTCAGTTCCGCTGACCCGGCTGGGAGAAAAACAACGCATCCTGTATGAGAGTAGTGGTGGAGTGTGAGGGAGAATGGGGAATTAGGCCGTTCTCCTGCATGGGCCGAATTGCCTTTCTGGAGCTCTCAGCCTAGGGCTTGCGAGAAGGAACAGATGGGCAGTAAATCTTAAAATAAACCCTCGTCCTTAAATAGGAGACTTTCAGTTAGGATGGCAGGAACTCTCCTACATACAGGCTTCGGGAAGGAACCCTAGAAAATGACCTACTCTCCTGGCATCTGTTGTAGGACGATAGGAGGGAAGTGAGAGTCAGAGATTTTACCATACAAGCTATCCCTTCATGGGGGGGAAACTTGATAAGAAAGTGCCATTCAACTAGGCAAAATACAGGCAACAAACATGTTTGTCATGTCTATGGTGTTGACTAAGACTCTACCAATCCATAGAACAACTCTTCGCTTCTCTGAGCATTTCACCTGGTAGACTTCTTTCTTTGATTGGAAGACTGAGTGATCATCAAAGGAGGTAAGGGAAAAGAGAAACCATGTATCCGTCACTCACACAATCCACTGTAAGTTCAGGTTCATAAGCGATCTAAACATGTTCTAGGTCATTTGTTGGGCGGCACCGACCGGTCTTGAGGAGAAAGTGTCGAGAGACCCGTGGATAATCTCCAAGGTTATGAAGGTAGATTGCCTCCTCTACACCCCTGCCTTCAACACTTGCCATGCCAAGTTGTTCTTCCTGAAGGCTAAGGTCGCCCCCATCTCATGTATCTCCTGAGCTCTAATACTGGAAGGGGTCGCAACACCCCTACTCTCGTACGCTCTCGGGATGGATTCCTGTAACTAAAAAGAGATGGTGTTCTGACTGATCTTCCTCATCCCTGTGTCTATGAACAGGTTCTGTGTGGGTGGTCTACAGTGTGCTGTTTGTTTAAGATACTTCCTGTTGTGGCAAAGCAGGTCATCTGGCTATTCAGAAAAGGAACTGAGGGAGGAAATTGAGAACCAATTAAACCTCTTGTAGGGTTTTGCGTTTTGGCTGCGAACTCCGAACATACTTATATGGCATTTCCTTCTAACCTTCAGTATGAGACCTAGTAGGATACTGTGAAGCTCACAGACTGTCTTAACTGATGCCAATGCTAGGAGAAAAACAGCCTTGAGGGTTAGGTCCCTGTCTAACCTTCCTGTAGGGGGTCTGACTGAGAAATGACAGAACCTTCCCGACGTCCCATTCCAGAAGCCGTACCTGTCTGGGAGGACAAGATTGTTTGAAACTCCTCATGAGCATGGAGATCTTTCCGGAGACTCCCAGGCGAGTCCTTCAAGTTGAAAGACCTGGTCTAGAGCGGCCCAATAACCCTTTATTTTTGGCACTGACAAACTTTTGTCCCTTTGGAGAAAAACCAAGTCTGTTTTGACATACACCAGAGGCTGAGACTACAGCAATGTCCTTACCCCAACACTACGCACAGAAGGCTGCCCACTTGGCTTGATAAACTGCCATAGGGTGTTTTTTAAGGTAGCGTGACATCTCTCTCACAGTTCCTCTTGAAAATTCCTTTTTCCTGAGGAGGAACTGGATAGTCTTCACGCGTGAAGAAAAGGGATGAAAGCGTGTTGTAGTACTGTACTTTTACATGAGGCTGACATAGGAGGTCTGGTCTCAACGGTAATTCTTGAGGTTCATTCACAAGAAGGGCACTTTGGGCCGCTTAGGTAACACCAAGGTTAACCTAAGGTTGGGTGTGTCCAGGACCTTGTTGATAATTGTTTGATTAGGCAGAAGGGAGGGAAGGCGTACGGATCCAATGTTCCTGGGGTGTTGGAATGCATCCTCGATGAATGCCATCGGGTCTAGAACTGGTGAGCAATAGACAAGAAACTTGTGGTTCTGACTATTTGCGAACAGGTCTATGGTCAGGGAACTCCAGTAAGTCATAAATCATCACCACTTGAAGATGGAAGGGACTACTCTGTCCCAACCACTTGGCCTTTCTGGCTGAAATTGTTTAACACATTCCCCTTCCCTGGAATGAACCCAAGGTGCACAGGGACCGAGACCAAATCCGTTCCCATGCTTTTTGATGTACGTTATGACCATGGTGTTGTTGCATATCAGCGTGACTGAATGCCCATGAAGCTGTCTCATGTGAAGGCTGCTAAGGCTTGAAGTGATGCCATCAATTCCAGCTAGCTGATGTTCACTCTTTGTTCCTGTGGAGTCCAACTTATGTGAATGATGTCCTCTTAGATGTGCCCCACCCCTCTGTGTATGTATCCATGAACGGGAATATCTCCAGTGGTGCCATTCCCTGAGTTCTCTTTCGACAACCACCATACAAAGGCTGTCCTGTTCTCCTGGTTGATCTTGATCATCTTGTGTGGATGGGCCTCAATCCCTGACCATTGTGCCTTTAGACACCTTTGCACTGCCCACTGGTGTAATTTCCTGTGGGGAATTAATCTATCTAATGATGAGAGATGCCCCAGAAGTGTCTGCCACTGCTTGGCTAGAAGGACTCAATGGTTGAGGAATACTGTAGTTCCACCACTTGTCGAAGGCATGGCAGCCTCTTCAGTCACTGAATCCAACCTCATTCTCAGATATACCATTTCCTGTGTGGTGATCAATTGAGACTTCTCTTAATTCACAGTGATTCCCAATTCGGAACAAAATAGCAGGAATTCATCTCTGTTAGACCAAGGCTTCATTTGAGGAGGAAAGGAGCAGCCAGTTGTCCAAGGACTATAGAGGCCTTATTTCCTGGGTGGGTGTCCATGACAACAATAGGGCAAACTCTCGTGTTCACTTGCAGTCATTAAGAGCCCAAAGTTAAGGTTCTTGAATTGTAAGATTGATGTTCCCACACACAACTGCAGATACCTTCTGCTGGAGGACCCAAGTCTATAGGTATCAAGAAGTAAGCATTCTTCAAATCCAGTGACAACATGAAGTATCTCTTTCTGATCGCTGTCTCCATCTTGAAAGGTGTCTGCAGGATGAACCCGTTCAAGTGAGACAGATCGATGACTGGTCACTTAATCCACCAGGAACAGGCGACCGTAAAAACCTGAATACTCGGCTGAGGAACCTGAATACTCCTCTGAGGCTTCTTGAAGGACTCCTCTGCCAAGCATGATCTGGACCTCTTGTTGGAGCACAAGTCCAACTGCGACCCTTAGCAGTAAGACTGGAACGTCGTCTTCACTCGGGAGAGGGATGGGATACGGTACTGTAATTGTCGTGGAACACTCGAACCGTCCATTCATTGGCTCTCTGTTTTTGCCATTTCCCCCAGTGGGTCGTTAGACATCTCCCAACCTGTTGAGTCTTGCATGGGGGCTGCCACTCCTACCATTGATGAAACCATCTCCTACTCTTTCCTCTTTGAAAGGGTCACAATCTTGTATGGAACTTCGGGAGCTGGAGGAGCCTCCTCTGTAGGAGGCATGGTAAGCCATGGGAAATCCATTACACTTCTCCGATGAATGAGAGGGTACGATGATGGGAGTCAGGCCTGGAGGAGATTCTTGGCACGGGTTTACCTAACCCGCGAGTCCTGGCTTGCCTTCCTCCAGCGATCAATCCCGTCCACTTTATTTGGGGAAAAAGCATACATATTGTGGTGAGGGAGAGTCAACACTCCCCTGCTGCCTAACCTTCTTTGGAGCATGCTACAACCAAATCCCGTCTCCTTAGGATCCAGTCGGCGCAGACATTGAGATTAGGTGTATCAGGAAGGCTATGGCCTTGCTGCTCAAGAGGAAAAGGTTGGTATACCTCCTGCATACTTTGGATTTGCTCAAGTCCTTCTTTGTAGGAAAAAGTGAGACCATGCCGGACCAGCGATCTAGCTAGGAGGTGACTAGGATTACTCTTTCATCACCATAGCAGCCTAGTGACCTCTCTTACACCACCAAGCAACTGGTAAAGCATCGTGATCGCCTTCTTTATTGGCGTTTGGCAGAGTTCGCTAATCTTTTGAGTTCCCTAATGACTGTAATTACCCTCTAGAATATGGACTCCTGTTCCATTCCTTCTAACTCTGTAGACAAGTAACCCAATTCCAAGGGTTCTAGCTCCGGGGATACATCATCTTCGGAGGTGGTCCAGGAGGAGAACAATTGGCTGAAGCTTCCCTTCCCGTCTCTCTCGACATCGAGGTGTGGAATGCAACCACTTTCTCCTTGAACAGCAATGGGTACATTCCTAAGAGGAAGAAGTGATCCACCTTCTGCTGGCATGCGCCATGTGACTCCTCGGTGCTCTTCCTCTCTGAGATGCACCATTCTTCCCTAGTCAACTACTTAGATGCTGACAACATCAACTGCTGAAGGGGGAACCTCTCGCCCCCCCCAAAGTAGCGATCTTCTCGTCTTAGTTGGTGGGCGCTGTTCTTCTTAGTGGTTGATCCCCGTTTTTCTGGACTGGGGCGATGATCACACTTGAAATGGTGCCTGGAGGTGGAACTTGACTCTTCCTCATTACACCTCTTCTTCTTGCACTGGAGGTGCTTCAGCTCAGCTCTGGGTTTCTTCTTGCTCTTCTCCCGATGACCAGAACACTACCCAACATTCGATTGTTCCTACTGGGAGAGGGAAATGAGTGATGGGAGCTACTGTCAACCTCATCTTCCTTAGAGGAGAAAATCTACACGTACAAGTGTCTGGTAATACAGTATAGTGGTGACTTGTCCTCTCTGTTGCCCTGGTATCCTAGTTGGTCTTCTAAGGATGGCGCACTACTCTGTCCCTTTGTGGGAATGGAGGCATCTGACTGCGTTATGATCCAGGTTTCAGCAAGGGGGAGCCCCTGGACTTCTTCCTTCTGACTGATATGTCCTTGAAAGAATACAATATGATCTGGTGCCAATCCGCATCATCTGTAAAGCTGAGGTCTTGGTTGTCTTCCTTGCCCAGCAGCAGCGAATGACCCGGAGTACGGACGTACCAAGAAAACCACCTCTTCCCTAAAGAACCACCGACATCCTTTCCACTTTTTTTTTGGCAGTCCTGTTATTGAATTCCAAGAGGTGGGCTCTTCCCCTAAAAGTGTCTCCTCCCTCAGAGAAGCCCACTGTATGATTTTTTTTTCCCAGCCAGGTCAGCAGAGTTGACTTGCTTCTATTTAAAAGGACGAGGATTTGAATTTGTATTAGAACAATAACCTGTATAATAGAATCCTTCATTTAGTGAAAAACAATGTTGTAGGGTTATGATTGATAAGTGTTAGCATTTGTTTGTAGTTGAGTTTTGAATTTAGTGAAGTTCATTGAATCAAAGAATGGTATAAATAATTAACTTCATTGATTTAGGTAGATATTAACTTGTGTTTCTTCATAATATTTTTACTGTAAAATATGAATGTAATAGATGATTTATTTAATTAGTACTTGTCATTTTACAGTATTACTGAAGGAAATAGTGAGTTGTTATAGGTGAATGTGTGGTATTGTACGAGTATTTGTGTGTGTAAATAGTTGAATAAAATATAAAATAAGAAGTGTATTTGATTCTGGTCCATGGTACCCCAAACCCTGCTACAGTGACTTATGAAGAATAGTAATTAAGAAAAATTTTTGTGGTTTTTTACAAAATAATTTTCGATTCTTCATATATATATCTCTCCTAAAGCCTTCCATTTCTGTTGACCATCACAACCATTGGCATGGTACATTAAGATAATTGTTATTGTATTATCTTTTAGGGTCATCTATCCAGCTAAACAATAGATAAAAATCTTTCAGTCTTCTAGGGGTTTCATTCAACAATCTCATCACTCTAATCACACCAGATTATCAAAAGTGTAGTGTAAAAAAGATAACTATATGTAGCCTCATATAATTATTTTTATATCAATTGAAATCTTGAATAAGTCATCAATTCCCAATAACTTAGGCATTTATCATTTAGTTCATGAATAGTCTTTGAAAAACATAATTTGGCAACTTTTGTTCAAGGAAATATGATTTTTCTTGAAGGTAATTAAAACCAATATGATCCAATATCTAAGAACCCACAACATGGATATCTACAACACCAAAATTTGAAGGAAAACTTTGGAAAGAAGTTTTACGTAACATGGCATTACAATTTTCCGGCAGGATTATGAATGGGAAGGTAGAGAGAAAAACATTGACATTGAGAGAGATTAATACATGAAAATGATGCCGACATGAGCGTAAAAGGCATCATATGCTATAAAAGGGATTTTGACGAAGGAAAAATCTATTTCTGGGCGAGGGACCTGTGTCGCTCCGTGAAATGCTCCTTAAAGCAACATTTCTAAGGTATAAATACTGCTAAATATACCAGAGAAAAAAGTTTCATGGAATGCCAGGAATATACCCAGCTCGCTCACCCTTATAGGGTGTCGGTATAAAAACTGGGGCGAGTGAAACCACTACCAGAGGTCCCGCTTTAAGGAGCATTTCACGGAGCGACACAGGTTGAGCCCAGAAATGATTTTTAAACCAATAAAATTAATGTAGTGGCTCCCTGCAGCAAATATCCCTAAATTATTCTTGATCGTTTCTTTCAGTGATTGGCGGTTACCAAAATTACTCTTTAATTTTAGTTATTGGGGCTAACTTTATGCTAAATGACTAACCGAAATTTACAAACTGCTTCCCTTTATTGAGCAAGAACATCATAAATCATAAGATAAATATGGAAGGACAAGAAATTATCTTGTTTCTAATACTGCATTTTTTAAAAATATAAAGAAGAATCCTTTCACTGACAGATTTTTTCTAGACGTTCATAAACAAGAAAGCTTGGAATTGAATTTACTTTATATTATAATATATTGTACATGCTTAAAATTAAATATATTCCTGGTATTTGATTGTTGTTCAAGAAAATCTTGAAATAAATTTGCTTCATATGATAATTTTTATACTGTACATACTTGAAATTCTTAAATATATATCTGACATTTCAAATTATTTATTTGGAACATTAAAAATGAAGGCATCAGCGTTAAATTAGATGGCAGTGTTGTCCCGCAAATAGCCAAATAATATAAATAGACCTTATCTTCCTCCTAATTATGACATTTGGATAACTATGCACTTACAAATAATTTGATATGTATTTCTAGGCATGTTTTTGCAAACTGCAAAGCATGTATTCATAACCAGTCAAAAAAACACGAGTTACTCTCTGCTAATGTAGCTTTTAGGCATTTACATCACAGACAATTTGGAATAGATAATTAAAACCAAGGGATTACAACCTTAATAATATAATCTTATGCTCTTCCCTTCATAAGAATTTTTTTCAAAGCTTAAAAAATTCAAACATATTTCTAATACTTTGGTATACTATTAGCATTAATTAATTTCACATATTTAGAATAACGTTATTTTCTGCAATAACAGTTTTAACACATAGGTGAATATGATGAATTTTAAAGATAATTTTATCAACTAAAGTTCTAAATTAGAGTTTAGTACATAAATACAATGATATAACTCCAGCATTGGCTTTCCTTATAAATTTACATAAAAATTACACCTTTTAAAGGAGCATGAGGTATGCAAAAAGTGACAAAATTTGCTACCATATGAAATCCCTTCTCCCTTACTTGCTACCATACAGTAATCATAAACTGCATAGAAAATTGCATAAAAAACATGAAGATATTACTCACACTAGGATGTGCTGGACATTAGGAAACTGCAGCAGGACCTAACGTTAGGACATCGTAACATGTCTGGCACACTCGGACTGGTTTATTTAAAGAGAACTTTATAATAGGCACATCTTTGTCTGAGCAGCGACTGCACAGCAGACGTCCACAGTGTCTACAGTGGTGCTTTCTGGTTGCAATTCCAAATTTGGTGCCACATTCCATGCAGAGTTCACCTTCACTCCATGGAGGTTCAGCAGATAGCACATCGAGTAGTCTAAATAGTAAGGTTTTCGTTGGAACCTGCGAAAGAAAAATATTTACAGAACAATTTCATAGCTAGGGGCAGAAAACATTTTCAACTTTTTAGCGTCTATTCTCTCACCATTATTAGTATTATTATTATTATTATTATTATTATTATTATTATTATTATTATTAATATTATTACTTGCTAAGCTACAACCCTAGTTGCAAAAGCAAAAACAAGGAAACTAGCTCAGTGAGGAAAGGAAACAAGGAAAAATAAAATATTTTAAGAACAGCAACAACATTAAAATAAATATCTCCTATATAAACTATAAAAAACATTAACAAATTAAGAGGAAGAGAAACAAAAGCATTTGTACTCTTACCATACACATCAAATGATTGGACATCCAAATTATTGTCAGAAATATTATTGTGCAAAATGGGATGATACTTTTTTTATGATATATGTAAGAAAGGCTACAATTCAATTAAAATATAAATGCTATAAATAATTCTCTGCAAATCCCAGGATTACTTTCACAAAACCTTAAAGTCCCTTCTTAGGAATTTGAAAACTTCACAAGTTGTGCAAACAACGATTGATTGATTTAAAGTTTTCTGGCATCCCGACATCTAAGGTCATTCACGCCATGTATAAAACGAGGTTCTGAAGTATCCTATTCTTGAACAAGATTCTATTTTTCCTAATCCTAAGGAAATTATTAACAAAAAATACAGAGAAGGATCTTGCTTGAATGTGTTATATGTTTTTGATATTCCACACCACATGGTTTCATGATTATTTGATTATTTCAAAGGTAGAATGTTAGAAGTCCATGGTCTCCAAAAGGGAAAGCAGCCGAGTTCAGAAAAGAAATGAATGAATTATAATTGCTGTACAAATTATATAAAAATTTGATCAAGACCAACATTTGTAAAAATCTTAGGTAGATCATTCCACAGCTGTTAAGCTTCTCGGTTAAGAAAATCTGTATTTACAGTACTGTATATATTTTATCTTTACCAGTCATAAATATTAAGCGTATGCTGTTAATAACTGTTCAAGAATTATACAGTACTGTACAGGAAGTGTTCGACTTAAAAGAAACGAAACCAATAACCCTTTGGTAAGGATAATATTACACGCTAGAACCTGTGCAGTACTTTCACCTTCGAGAAGTATTGCAACAAAGTTGTCAAAGGTAGCATATGTTTTCCTTCATATGTATTTATATTTTCTGTTTATACTATGTATGCTACTGTATTCATAATGAATGTATGCACAGTATATACTAATCTTATAATAAGATTTTCTTTTAATTTTTACTTTTTTGCAATTTTTCATTGCAATTCTTCTTCTATATGGAGACAAACGGAACATTCACTACTGTAGTGTGTTAAACATTTAATGCACAATTACATTTCTTAAGTGATTATTTACAAGAGGAAAGTAAACATCCTAAAGAGTTTATATTGCTTATCATTCTCAGAATTTTGCAACTGCTGGGATGCTTGGAATGTAATGACAGCAGATAAGGAGATTTTACTGTACTTATGAGTTTTTTTTGTGTTGATTTCATCCCCCATAACTTTCACCGTACACTTGTTTTAGGTTGTACAGTATCTCTATTATGAATACAGCAACCATAAAGGAAATTGATACATTGAGGCAAAAAATAAGAGAAATCATCTGCATAAACAATGAACTTGTTTTCAATGCCAAGCCACACATCATGAGCATACAGTATGAAAAGTAATGGGCCGAAAACGTTATCTTGAGGAGCGCCAGATATTATTCCTATAGTCACAAGGGTGCCCATCAACAGCTACTCTACAATTTTAACTTCAATTTTTATAATGATGCTAAGAACAGAACGACCTTACATTGACTTCAGTTTGAGAACATGCCTAAAGGCAATAAATTAAGGGATTTTTGTACAGCATTGTAAGAATATAACATGCTCCATGCCTTTGAGAAAGCTAGACTGCAACCTAGGTAACAGGTAAATGCTTTCATAGTAAAATTTGTTATTTCTATACTCACCTTATGTTCATAATGCATTTCTCTGGGAGCTAGGTTTTATCGGCATTTAAAACTAAAACCAAAAAATTTCCAGTTCTTTCCCTTCAATAGACTTATGGGAAAATCCAGCAGTTGATCCCTACCAACAATAGCTTGTTCAAGCCATAACTCCTTTACCTTTCAGTCTCTATACAGTATTGACTTCAGATTGTAGACAGCCCCCAACTTAAGATTGTTCAATTTAGGTTTTTAACTGTGTTTCAAGATGTTTTCTTCTGGATTTGTTAGTAACTACTGCAGATTGATCAAGGGAATTATTTCTGGGGAATCATCCTCCCCATTCTCTGCATCATCTTACGGACAAGTATGCTTCTATGGTTGGTAACCAAATTAAAGTTCAAAGCATTAAAGGAAACTTGCTTTTAGGCTACTTGATAAGAGTGGGAATGATGATAATGCCACGCCAGCACCAAACTCAAATACAGCACTTAACTAATCAAGTTTTGATAATGACATTCAAAAGCTTTAAACTTCTCAAGCTTCTTTTGTGAAATCCAAGATGGCCAGTGAGTCTGCAATTAAAGGCAGTAATTCTGAACTAACCCGTCATATTTCAAACCCTAACCTGACTTCTTAAGTCGAACCTAATGGTTCTAGTGTGAAATTCAGTAAGGGCTCTGATGATGCGCAGTGAATTACAAATTCGATATCCTCTCATAGAGCCTCAAACTCTTTATTTACTTTAGACCCTTCTGCTGCAAAACCCTTGCATTTCTGCAATCCTAGCCGCTCTTTTAGACAGCTGAGTATAATTATTCTAAGTCAAACCTGGTCTACTACTTTTCCAAAGATGATAAGCCACCTGTGTCTCCAAATAAGCACATCTACAATCATATTCTTTTTATTCAACTGAGAGTCCAATAAGGGAATCATGGCAGTGACAGAGGTTGAGAGTCAATTATTCATATTCATAATTCAATTGAAAAAAATCAATTAATAATGGGTTCCTTTTTCTAGGAGAGCCAAACATAGGGTAGAGCTGCCATGCGATACCCCTGCTAGGCATTTACATCCCATCAGTTTGTCATGGATTTTTTTAATTTAGGTCATATGGCCTATGCTAGGGCCTGGAAAGGCAATTCAGTGTCCCATTGAAAACTTGGGGAAAACCCTACAATTGCACTTAAAAAAATTAAATAAAAGAGGATGCACAGGAAGATGTAACAAAATACAAATGGAGTTACAGAAGGTTAAAAAGTGAGCTAGATACTACAAAGACCATTATGTAATACCTTGGAGGTTGGACCCAGCGCTGATGGCAAGATTTAACAAGTTTCCCCTTGCTATACTATGTCAGGTACTCCAGTTCTAGAGGTGGAGAGGCATGCCAGCTAACTTCACCCTACTCAAAGGGTCCAAGACCATTTATTATCATATTTTGAATACATTCCAAAGTCTATATCTTGATTGCGGGGGAAGAAGACAAAAATAAAATAACCAGGAAAAGGAACCTGAATAAAATCAGGTGAGGTGTAAGGCATCTAGGTCTTCAACCACCCCGGGCATTGACCCTCTCCAACAAGTACGTTACCCTGAGTCACCAAGACTACTATACCCTATGCCACCAATTATAACAATGTGTCAAGGATCTGGGGTAGTTGTTATGTTGAATAGTTAGACAAGTAGTATATATAGAAGTACGGCAGAACCTACTGGAAGTACAGGATATCAATAAACGCATAGCTGAGGATCTATGCCAGGAGTGATGTGTGCAAGACAGAAGTGTAGAAAATTCATTTAACCTCTATTGAAAACTATGGGAATGATAATGATAGTGATTCTTTTAGGTTCAAACCATTTTGAAACTTTGCATTAGTTACAAGTCACATAGATAATTATTTCTCTTAATGAGTGTGTTGCAAAATAACACTAAAAAGAAATTTTACTATTGAAATTCCTCTTGTATTTCCTAACGTTTATAATATAGAATGTCCAATAAACATAATTTTAATCATTAACATAAATAATTTACAACCTATATTTCCATATGTAAAAATTATGCTGCAGTAACAAAGATTACTAATTATAAGGCCTATCGTAGTGATGAAAATACTGTAAGGTACTTTGAATAACTTACTGAAAAGCATAATCCCAACAGTTGGATGTAGTTTATGATTTTCAGTACTGAATGTTCTACAAATTTAAATTAAGTGGAATTAAGGACTAAATAAGAAGAGAAAATGTTAAATTAATTTTTCTTACACATAGAGCACTCATGAATAAAATAATCATCATCATCAGCTCCTCCTGCACCTACTGACACAAAGGGTCTCGGTTTGATTTTGCCAGTCGTCTCTATCTTGAGCTTTTAATTCAATACTTCTCCATTCATCATTTCACAGTATAAAAAAAACCTACTTTTTTTTTACTGCAATATGAATTTATTTACAAATAATAATTCTCAACTCCAAAGGCAAATATCCCAATCAACAACTTTAAGCTACTGGGATTTCATAACTTTTTATTTGTAATCCATAAAAAAAGAAATATACTACTTACCTGATAATTGAAAATATTGACTCCATGCTTATTTGTAGTACCGAGACAGGCTCCAGATCGAACCAGCACACGACAAAGTTGTCCTGCTCCCCTCATATATGCTAGTAACAGTGCTGTTGAATACAGACATATTAGAAAATATTGTTAATGCATTAAAATTACGTATGCTACCTAAGATTTTACCCTTTACAATACATTAATTATCATTAAAAGGTCATTTACCAAGAATACCGAATTGAAATTTATATGTCTCTTAAGGCTAAACTGAAGGGTTTGTTATTACTAAAAAATTGATTATCGAAGATATTGCAAATTTGAAAAATGAATAATAAACTGAAAATAAAGATGGTAAAAAATTTCTTTACCAATTTGTTTCCAAAACTTGACATTCAGTGTTGATCATAGTTATTTAAAAAAAATGTCCTTGACCTGCCCACTTAGTCAACAATCTTGAGTTCTCATAGGGCTGGTTCAATTAGATTTGTGAAAACTTTATAATTATCTCTAGTAACTTATTTGGATATCTTTCAGAAATAAGCTGCCGTGAAAACTAAAAGAAGACGCCTCATCTGATTCTGGTTTTTCCTCTAATGCTAGCCCTAACTAGCAAAATATGACTATATTTGTTCAAATTACTTTTGAGAAAAGATACTAACTTTTTTTTACCAGACACTAATAGCCCTTGATTATATTATGCCCTTCCCTGTAATAAGAAACAAGCAAGATGGGTTCAGCTATGATTCTGGGAGCAACTTCCTTTTCTTCCCCCTGGAGATCGGTGTCCTTAGGTATGAAGTCGAATTCAGTCAATAATATTTTGGCTGTTATACAGCCGTACATGGCTAGAGAGATCAAAGACTTCATCATTTAAAAAGCAAACTTATATAGGCGATTTTAGCTTCCAAAGGTCCGCAAAAGTAATAAAGGCTTCAAATGTCTGTTTATCTAAATTAATCCTTATTTAAAAAGCAAATTTATATAGGCGATTTAGCCTTCAAAGGTCCGCAAAAGGGATTTTGACGAAGGAAAAATCTATTTCTGGGGAGAGACCTGTGGCGCCCGGTGAAAAGTCCTTCTTGTATGTCTTTTCTGATAAAACCTTCCAATTATACCAGAGAAAGATAAAAAGCATGGAATGCTGAGGTTACAACCCTCGCGCGAGCACCTTTTGGGTGTCGTGTATAAAGCAAAGGCGCGTGAAATCCACTATTCACAGGTTGTCTTCCATTTAGTTAATTCCTTCGTCAAAGGGATGGGCCGATACAACGGCCCTAGACACACCCCCATCGCCGCACCACCCACGCCACGACGCGAGCGCCATCTGAACAACATCCTTCTTTTTGGAATACATAGTGTTGAATGGTTTTGTTGTGCTCTCGGTCTTTTTTATCTATCGTGGATTTATTTTGTCATGTCCGAAGCTCCATCTTCACACATTCCAATGTTAAGTACCATAGTTTGTTTTGACAGTATTTTATTGTACCGGGCTTTTGTTTTATATCCAGTATAGTCTGTTTTATTATTCCCGTCTGGCCTTTCATGGCGGCCATTGTTTGTTCACTTGTTTGGGAATTCATCTTTATCTGCCCGTTTAGTACTCTGTCACTTAGGTTCTTGGTTAAGTCCCTGGCCTTATGCCTTTAGAACCGTTATTATTTTTTTTTTTTGTGTGTATTTATGCTCATGGTACTTTTTGCTAGTAAGTCCAGCCTACGAACGAGATAGCGATTTAGCTTTGTTTTTGTTTAGTAACCGCCCGAGGCGTTCGTCACTCGACTGTGCTATTTATTTAAAGTTTTAGCAGATGCTATTCTTCGATCGTAGTGTTATATGGATGTACATTTTTATTTTATACGTTTATAATAGTGTTGTGTGATTTTTAGTCCTGTTTTTGTGTCCAAGAGAGCGAGAGATTGGGGTCCCCGTTTTCTGTTCGCAGTCACGAGTTACCCCTTTCTCTCGTTTTCTTTCTTTGCTCTGGTGGTTGAGCGGATTTCCCGTTTTCCGTTTTGTGCGTTCAACGGGTTCTCCCTCCCTCACCTCTCCCCCTCGGGGTGGATGATAACTTACGAGTTATTTATTTTTCGTGACTTTTCAATTGTTAGCGTTATTTTGGTCCGTGTTCGTCCTCTCCCCGTTACGGCTCGGGAGTAGTTTATGAACGTTTTCCACTCCACCTTGAGTTCTACTCCGGCTTGAGGGATTCTCAATGACTTTCGTTCTATTGTTATATTTATATATTGTTTACTACATGGGACGGTCTTCATATTGTTTAGATACGACCCTCCGGTGGCCCTTACTGCGGTCTCAGGCCACGGCCATATCCACAATAGCCATTGTTATTACAATTGTGTTTTTATTCACAATAATTATTCAGGACCTTTCTTCTCCCTCCGGCCTCACCGGAGTTTGTAAATACGCTTTGCTATGATCTAAGCCTTAGCCTTTAGCTGCGGCTTGGCTTTTATATCTTCACAATTGAATTATTAGCCACAATTGAATTATTCAGGGTATCTCATTATCCTCCGGCGTCACCGGAGGTCGCCCATACACTTCACACTTATATTTGCCTTGCCTTTGGCTAAGACGGCATTATTCAGGACATCTCATTACGCTCCGGCTTCACCGGAGGTCGCCCATACACTTAACACTTATATTTGCCTTGCCTTTAGCTAAGGCTGGTGTTTATATTTATTTTAAGGGCATGTCACTGCTTCCCCGACCCTCGCAGGTCGGCAGATTGCTTTAAGTTATTTATCCTTATGTCATTAACGGACATTAGGTAAATTACAAATATACAAACATTTGGATATTATAGTGCCAACAATGGTTTTGGCCGAATAGCGATTTAAACGTTTGCGATTTAGTCTGTTAGTCTGTTAGTTTGTACTCGCCCCAGGAAGGCTCGATTTAGATTATATCCTTATTTATTGGTTAAGTTGTCGTTATTCTTCGTTTTTGGTTATTACAATGACTAAAAATTAAAAAGAAAAAGGAAAAAATAAAAATAAAATAGTAATATAGGCTTCAAATGTCTGTTTACTTCAATTTAATCCTTTTGATTTTCCTGGAAGTTATCAAAAGACCTTACAATATTTCCTAATTTATATTTCAGGAAAATTACACAGTACAATACTTTGATATTCTAATTCTTATCCCAAATATTTTAAGGCCCCTGGGAGTTCCAGGGTTAGATGGGCCAAAAGACTTCAGTGTGATAACACAGAGACATCCTTTTTAGTGCCTAGAACAGGTCGTCAATAGAATTTTTATTACTCTGAGCAGCAAAGGTTTTATTTCGCTTATTTTAAATTTCTAAGGATACAGTTAGAAAAATGAAATTTGTAATAACATATTTACAAAACCAAAACCTAACCTGTAGTAGTCATCTTATACTACAAATATAAGATCAATTAAAACTTGTCTTAATTTTTTACCTTGTTTTATCTAAAGGTTGTCTTACATACAGATATATATTTTATTTACATTTATTTACTTATTCATTTACAATATAGTAGTGTATGTAATCTTATTAAGCTTTTGAATGATTTTAATAGTTGGGAAAGTAATAATAGTAGTTCCTAGATTGGTTGCTAGCTTTTTCCTGTGGTATATTCAGTTTGTTTTGATTTGGTTTAAGCTTGCAGTGACCATTATATTTGTGCGTTTCATTTAATCTACATTCCTTAATTATGTCATCCAAGGGTACAAAATGACAAGGGTGCAAAATGAAAACATGTTAATCTCCGCTACATGTTTAGTTACCCATGATGTTGGGCATATATAGTAAGCTTGATTTTGCTTGATTTCATACTTTGGGAAACATTTTTGACATAACAGTCTATCTGCAATAATGGACAGCCCTCCCCCATTAGTCTGTTATTACAAGGTTCAACTGTACTATACAATTACTAATAAAATCAACAATACAGTTAATGGATTGTGAAAACTATATAGTGTGTATTTAGGATGTTAGTCAACAACTCATAGGCACTGGTCAGTTGTTTTCTAACACTATGGTACCAATATTATTATATTTCTTTTACCTTTGCATTTGTTTCTGATCAAGGGCTAACTGTAAATAATTAATAGAATTTTGGAAGTAATAAATGCTAAATTATCACCACCATATTCAAAACGTTTCAAGGGTAATTAATTTTGAATTATTTTCTAAAGGTAAAACTACCTAAATGTTACTACCTGGTCAGCCCCTCTGCTGAATTTTTATTTTTCATTTTAATTTTAATGTCCCCTCTTGTATGGCACCACAAAACTGCCCACCTTCCTAAAATTTCACCATCATCATCTCCTCCTACGCCCATTGACACAAAGGGCCTCGGTTAGATTTCGCCAGTTGTCTCTATCTTGAGCTTTTAATTCAATACTTCTCAATTCATCATCTCCTACTCCTAAAACTTACCTTAGTGCAATTGTACTAACTCATGAACAAATTCTTAGGGATATCGCCAAGGGAGTTATATAAACAGTACTCCAATATCAACTTAGGTAAAAAAAATACTGTATGTATATAAAGAATACAAAAATCTGAACCACTTGGTGCATATCAACTTACGAGAATTTCCCTCCACATCTACTTTGTTAAGGTCGTAATCTGGCATTGTTTCAAGGAAAACTTCAGCAATAGCAGCAGCATTGTCTTTGGGATAATTGGCTAGAACATGCAGAGGATTCTGTCCACGAAGATTTACTGCAGCTGCATTAATTCTGGACTCTATAAGCAACACTTTTACAACTGCCAGATGACCTTCCTGCAAGAGAGAAAATGCTTTCAATTACGCTATGAGTTAACAATGAATACTGTTAGGCCCTACTAAAATGTTTTTATGATGACCAGGCTGACATGAGTCTTTATAGTTTATATATGACATACTGTATCTGTTTTTGACGTTGTTAATAGTTTATATATGACATCTATTTTGACGTTGTTACTATTTTTAGAATGATTTATTGTTAATTTGTTCTCATCATTTATTTATTTCCTTATTTCCTTTCCACACTGGGCTATTTTTCCCTATTGGAGCCCTTGGGCTTATAGCATCTTACTTTCCCAACAAGGGTTGTAGCTTGGCTAGTAATGATAATAATAATACTCCTTTCTTATCTATAATTTTTTTCTATATTGTACAGTATTGTATATTTATTCATCCCATTAAAGAGAAATTCTTTGGAATAATCCTCTAGGTAATCACAATTGTATTAATTGGTTTAGCTAAACTAACGTTCTTCAAACACAAATATATTCCGTCTCAAGTCTAATAAAATTCTTTGTAATGGCTTTATGTAAGATGTAATGAATAAATTAATTCCTTCATAATATGAAAATTGTTTTGAAAATATATCCCATATATATAAAAATTTAATCTCATTTAAGCCATAAAAGTCAACAGTTGTACAGTAGTTAAATAACAGGTAGACAATCCCTTAGCATTTTCCTAGATGAGAATTCTTTTGATCTTACTTTTACAGCTACATGAAGCGCATTGTTAAGATTATCGTCAACAGCATCAAAACGAACACCATTTTCCAAGAAGATCGAAGCTAAGTGAGCATGATCATGAGCTGCTGCCAAATGTAGCACCGTTTGTTTTTGGGGCGTTAACTCATTAATGGCTCCACCACCGGCCAATAGTAAATTTCGAACAATCATCTCTGACCTAGAGAAAAAGAAAGAATTACATGGTAAAATTGAGAAAATATTTTACATAAAATTATTTTTTCAAAAGTAGTTTTTCATACAAACGTTTTAACCATATAAATAATTAATAGACCTAGTCTCTATAATATTCTTGTTTCTGTCAGAGAAAATGTAATCTCTCCTTTCACACACCATCTGAATTCACATAGCTCTGAAAAACCATACCTTTCATAAAAAATTACTTAAGACTGCTAGGAGGGCACTCGTAATTAATAAAATTAATAATTTGTTTACGAAAACTGGAATTGAAAATATTTAATCTTTCAAACTTCCATGAGTAATCCATATGCTTGCATCACTTTCTTACTAGGGATGCTGGATGCTAAATCTTCCAGGGTATTTGACTAAGCCTGTAGGATCAGTCAAATACTGGTTAACTGTAAACTGTCAAATACTGGTTAACTGTAAACTGTCAAGAACCACTAAGTGGATGCTGATAGATTTCCAAAAAGTAAAATTAAAAATCTAATATTATGCATAGTTTTGTCTCAAGTTAAAGTCTTTCACAATCCAAAGGGAAGTATATTTACCATGGATATAAGAAGAAATAGTCAATAGCCCAACAAGTCTTCTTCTCTTGTCAGACTTTTGAATAAAAGGTTAAATTGTGGATAGGATGAAGCGAATGACAATTCCGGAACTTCTTTGCCATCAATTCTCTTAAATCTCCTGCTTTTGCCAATTAGAGACAATGTTCCTTGTGATCAATATCTCCTCATAGCTCATGGAGATGGACAGTCTGAAGGTGTTGCCTCAAAAGTTTCTGTTCCTCCACAGACAAAGCCTGATAGCATTTACTGGACTGCACTCTTCACATTCAGTGACTGACAGCAAGGAAAGGCAGGTGAAAAGGTGCCATGGAACAGTCATTGTGACTAGTTATTTTTCTTCACTATGAGGTTAGACACAAAAGAAAATTCCTGCGGTGTTAAATCTCTAGTACAATTAAATGACCCATCTTGACGATTCAAACGCTAGCAAGAACACCAAAGTAGCTTCCAAAAGTACTTGTATGGAGCCATCATAAGTTTTTAGGAGGAAGTAGAAATCACAGATAGGAGGTAAAAACAAGAAGTGCTGGATGAGACTGGAACTTGATCAAAGAACTCACAAAGTTTAAAAACTTACGAAGAACAAAAACAGATTGAAAAGGAGAAAAATATTGACGTCAACTCCTCAACTAAGGCCTCTCCACACTAGGAAACAGTGTTCATAACGAAATTCACAAAAAGCATTTCCAAACCAGACCTCAGTTGTTGCCAGGATGTCTCATTATTATTATTATTATTATAATTATTACTATTAGAGTAGCCTCCTTACTTTACTTGGTAGTTTCAATGCACCTGAGGAGGTATAAGAGAAAGAAAATAAGATATGGGCAAGGAAGTTTTTAGGAAAGGAGTGTATCATGCTGACTTACTTCTGATGGAATTGAAAATGCAATAGATGGAATGGATTTTAACCATTTTGTTTGAATGTATGCTTCTCAATTTGAAATACGTTTACTTTTACATATGCACATCTACAGTACATATGTAAATATTTTCATCAACAGTGGGTGAGAATGTAAGGCAAACATGGACAAACATAGTACATTTTGTATGTTAAGCTGAGATTGCAGACTAAAATGCAATAGTAATCAAATTCTAGACTAATTTTATGGTAGTAATATCCAAAGATGATCATTCCAAAAGCAAAAAGAGGGCTACGGCTATTAAAACGCAATAGTAATCAAATTCTAGACTAATTTTATGGTAGTAATATCCAAAGATGATCATTCCAAAAGCAAAAAGAGGGCTACGGCTATTAAAACGCAATAGTAATCAAATTCTAGAATAATTATATGGTAGTAATATCCAAAGATGATCATTCCAAAAACAATAAGATGGCTACGGCAGGAGTCAAGGTGATAAGCGATGAACAGATTGAATCAATGGAACCTCGGCTACTGATTATGTAGTGCAAATTTAAACCATATTATTATTATCATTATTATTATTATTATTATTATTACTTGCTAAGCTACAACCCTAGTTGGAAAAGCAGAATGCTATAAGCCCAGGGGCCCCAACAGGGAAAACAGCCCAGCGAGGAAAGGAAACAAGGAAAAATAAAATATCTTAAGAAGAGTAACATCAAAATGAATATCTCCTATATAAATGATAAAAAGCTTTAACAAAACAAGAGGAAAAGAATTAGAATAGAATAGTGTGCCCAAGTGTGCCCTCAAGCAAGAGAACTCTAACTCAAGACAGTGGAAGACCATGGTACAGAGGATATGGCACTACCCAAGACTAGAGAACAATGGTTTGATTTTGGAGTGTCCTTCTCCTAGAAGAGTTGCTTACTATAGCCAAGAGTCTCTTCTACCCTTACCAAGAGGAAAGTGGCCACTGAACAATTACAGTCCAGTAGTTAACCCCTTGAGAGAAGATGAATTGTTTGGTAATCTTAGTGCTGTCAAGTGTAAGAGGACAGAGGAAAATATGTAAAGAATAGGCCAGACTATTCGGTGTATATGTATGCAAAGGGAAAATGAACTGTAACCAGAGAGAAGGATCCAAAAGGATTACAAAATAAAAGACAAGAAGTTGGTCAGCAAGATGGAAGAGAGGAAGCTGGAAAAGATATAAAACAGAAGGATATAAGGCAAGTGCAGCTAGGGACTGAAAATAACTTAACGGGCAAATCTAACCCTAGATGCTATCGTACAATGTTAAGCATGGATCTATAACCATTAACAGCTTAAATTGGACAGTTTCTTTTCATAAAAATGGAAATGCAAAAATTCTACAATATCAACCAAACTAGTTTTAGTTACAACACATTTCTTGACTTACACCAATCAAAATAAATATTCCATTGCCTTTAATATAGATTATTAGTAGACTTTTTTTGGAACCTAAAGTAAAAAGTCCACAGGATCTCAAAAACCCTTTGCTTCTGAGAATAGGGTGGACAGTCTCCATGCGGTCAGATGTAGCATGTGTGGGATTGGATGCAATGCACCTCAAAAGATATTGTTTGTGAAGATTGGCCACAGACCTGTAAACAACCCCTCTTTGAAGCCAATAAGAAGCCATCAGAGTCATCCTGCTATTGGATTACACCCTGAATATGTTTATCACCTGTTGAATTGTGCGAAATGGCGCAAAGGAGTACAGATCTAGATTTGACCAGTCCTATAACAGGACTACCACTGTGCAAGCTAAGGATCTGGAACACTTCTATCATTTTGTATTTGGTAATCCCCAAAAATTCTAAATTTCTAGAAACACTGAAGGACGTAGAGACCATTCGTTTAGAAGAATCTGGCTTCTCATGCTTAACTGCTCTATTAAGATGTTTGATTTTCTTGGGGTAAACCAAGAAATAAGAACTATTCCTCTCAAATTTGTCCAAGTCAATAGCTGGCATTTCCGTCGTCCCATGCAGGGATTCTGAACTGGTTACTTCCAGTTTTCATATATAACCTAATGCTGTTGAGTTGTCTGCAAACACTGCAATGCAATTTCTTATCACCAGTGGCTCCTGAGCCTGAAGGACCCTGAAAAATACCAGAAGTTCAAGACAATTGTTAAGAGTTGGTTCTTGTGTCATCCATTTCCAAGACGGATAAAGAAGATCTAGAGCTGCTCCCCATCCTTCCTGTTAAGCATCCTGGCACAGAGAGAGGTCTGGAAACCTTACTTCTAAGGAAACTTGCAGCAAATGTTTTTATGTTGAACAGGCTGACATAAGTTTTTTATATTATATAAATGAAATATGTTTTGATGTTGTTATTGTTTTTAAAATGATTTATTAATTGTTAATTATTTCTCATATCATTTTTTCATTTCCTTATTTCCTTTCCTCAATGGGCTATTTTTCCCTGTTGGAGCCCTTGGGCTTATAGCATCTTGCTTTTCCAACTAGGGTTGTAGCTTAGCTAATAATAATAAAAATAATAATAATAATAATAATAATAATAATAATAAAAAACAATGCGGTTGGTTCTTTACCACTGAAGTAGAGATTGTATCTAGATCAAGGACATGTATTCTGTTCCAATTCCGATTGAGATGGTATTGATATTAAGGCATCTCACCGGAATGAACTTTCCTAAAGAAGCCAAGGACCTTTGCAGTATCATCCATATCCAACCATCACATTGTCTCAATACTATACTAAAGGACTAAACTAATTGAAAGAAAAAAAGAGGGACATTTTTCATTTTTGGGTAAACAATGATATAAGCCAAGCTTCAAGAAGAAAGCAATATGAACACCAGAAGTGGTTAATAGAAATTACGGTATTATAATTTATGATTTAACAGTGCTGTTAAGGAACAAGAGAAAATTCAAGTCCACATACCCAGTCAGAGTTGCTAGATGAAGAGGAGTCAGAGATAACTGATCTTGCGTTCGAGTATGCATGTCCACGTTGATACTCAGAAGGAAAAGTACACTTTCTATGTCCTTCTTCTGGATTGCTATGTGTAGGAAATTGTAACCCTTATGGTCATACTGTAAGGAAGGAAATACATGGTTTTAGAGGAAAAATATGAATCAAGTATTTTATGTTGATAAAGAGTACAGTAGAAAGATTAGTTTTACTAAAAACTTTCCAAGTAATTTTGAAAATAACTCATTGTTCATAAAGATAATATGTCAATTCCAGAATATACAACTCTTTTTAAATCACTAATTTTACAAGATGTAAGCCCTCCACTTATCAAATGCTTCAGGGTTCTGGTCTTCTGATAAAAAACAAAGTCTGATAACAAACTGTTACAGTATTGCATCTATTAAGTTGTTATGGTAAATTTATAACTTCAGAAGTTTATAAATACCTCTCAATGAAAGTTCTGGATAATAAAAAAAACTAAACAGCTAATCTTAAGCAAAAGATTAAGGAAAATCCTAAATTAAAATAATTATGACTATTATATCAAACACTTGTAAGGGAAAAAGCAAACCTTAGAAGACAAGACACATTAATACACGTCATATTTAGTATGATGCAGTAAATTTTTAGTCTTGGCTATACACTTAAGGTAAAAAATGAACTAACATTAATATAAAGACCACCTTTATGTGTCCATAAATTTTTTTCTATACCTGCTCTGCAGCTGTAGGTTCTCGATTAAGAATTGCTTGGGCTGCTTTGTTGTTCTTGCGGGACATAGCAGCTGCAAACGGAGTAACCCCTGCGTTGTCACGCACTGACAAATCCAAGGCAGGGTGAGACAGGAGGAGAGCAATGATATTTGCGTGGCAGTTTTCTATAGCATGATGAAGAGGAGTTTTGCCTTCTACATCCTGCAAAAGGTAAAAAAAAAACAATATTATTTCAAGTACAGTATTGTATAGTACCCATAAAATGGAAGATAAAAACAACTACCTAGGAGCAATAATAATTTCAATTTTTTCCCCTTTTTTGTTTGTTTTGTTTCATTGTTGATGTCGGCTACCCCCCAAAATTGGGGGAAGTGCCTTTGGTATATGGATATGGATAATTTAACAAATCATCTTAAATGATATTCACATCCATATATAGAAAAACCTTGCAATTTTAGTTATTACACCTTACCATACGTAATGTTTAAAAGGACTCTTCAACATACTAATTTTTCTTTTCATAAAATTAAACCATTGATGTTTCAATTTTACTGTAGTCAAAACAAGGTGGCTAAATTAGCAAAAAAATTATTTGTTAGAAGTATAAAGCCAAATTACAGTTCAGTAACGCTTTGTCAACACACCTTTCCCATACAGATAATACCTTACCTACTGTACTGTATAATGATTCAATCTTTGATTTTACAAACCTATGTTAGAATAATAACTATATCCAAACTTGAAAGCTTTAATTTCAACTTGTCCCAGTGCGTTTGATATATGATACAATACGCTATTCTGATTCTGGGTGATAAAGTGCAGTGAAGCATCTACTTTACAAATTTAATTTTAATAATAAAATTCATGAGTAGGTCTGAGTCTTCCAACTCTTCAAGTGCCTTGTGGAGCTTAAACCATCTCCATCTACTCCTCACCATGATCTCAAGACCTACATGGCTGAGGACTATGAACGCGAAGTGGGAGATGATGAATGGAGAAGTATTGGCTGACTATGAACATGAAGTGGGAGATGATGAGTGGAGAAGTATTGATTTAAAAGCTCAAGATAGAGACGACTAGCGAAATCTAACCGAGGCCCTTTGCGTCAATGGGCGTAGGAGATGATGATGAATAAAATTCATAATTTCATACTTATCTGTGATTCACTTCACTTCCCTCTCCAAAGCCCTGTATTTTTGGTATCTATCCATTAAAAACTAAAATAATTTCTACTCTCCATCACTCATATTACCTTCCCTCCTAGCATGTTAAGGTTACACTATCTGTAGCACACTATAGAACACTTTGTAGGCTTAGGTAAACTTCATATTTAAAGCCAATATCACACCCATGAAACCTCTTGACACCACTGATCAGTGGGGGGGAATCAGGTACACTGAAGGTAAGTATTCAAATTATAAATTTTACTATTAAATTTCTGTTTATTTCAATGAACTATACCTGTGGTTCACCTTGCTGAATCTCACTCTTATATTGGTGGGAAAGTGGGAGAAAAAAGTCTAATGAAACTAAAATAAAACTAATACACTTCATAAACTAATCTGTAAAGGCTCACTTTTAAAACTAGTCAATATAGCATTGTTTTATGGTATAACAATAAGTTAATAATTTTCCATCTGCAATGCAGCACAATTCATGAGCAAGAAGAAATTAAACAAACCACAGCCAAGAGGGTGATATTAAAGGGATTATTAATGATAAAATTTGTTATTTCTGTAATTACCTGATGTCCACAATGCCTCTCTATGGAAGCTCAGAATGATATACATTTGCTCATAAAATAATATAAAAATTCCATTTCCTTTCCTTCCCATAGGCTAATTCCTCTAGTAAAGAGGCAATCTACCAGTTAATAGCACAAAGTGATTTCTTTGGAGTGCCAGAGTCCCTTTGTCTTTTCAGTCTCAAAGTCGAAACTATTCCTGATCCTTGACACCACAAATAAATGGGAAGGATGGCGGGTATGAGGTTTGTTTAATCTTTAAATTCCATTTATTTCTATGAAAGCAAATAGTATTTCCTTAAAGTGAGATGAACTAGAATGTGAAAATATACCTATTGGAAACATCCAAGATTAGAAAAAAAAAAAAATTATTTTGATTACCTGTATTTAAAACAATTAGAATAGCGCCAACGTTATCCCTGCGTGTCGTAAGAGGCGACTAAAAGGGACGGGACGAGAGGGCTGGGAACCCCCTCTCCTGTATCTACATCCTGTGAGACATCGACAAAGAGATGGAGCTTGGGGGAGAGTGACTGCTCCCCGCACTCTAGTTTTGGGGTGTTTGAATGTGCGTGGATGTAGTACGATAGAGAGTAAAAGATGTGAAATTGGAAGTATGTTTAGGAATAGAAGGATGGATGTATTGGCCTTGTGTGAGATGAAAATAAAAGGAAAGGGTGAAGTGATGTTTGGTGAAATGTCTGGTAGAGTGTCTGGGATTGAAAGGGGAAGAGCGAGAGAGGGTGTGGCTTTATTGCTGAGTAAATGGATGACAGGTAAAGTAGTGGAATGGAAGGAGATATCATCTAGGTTAATGTGGGTAAGGGTTAGGTTGGGTAGGGAATGTTGGGCGTTTGTCAGTGCGTATGGGCCAGGTACAGTGAGCCCTCGTTTATCGCGGTAGATAGGTTCCAGACCCGACCGCGATAGGTGAAAATCCGCGAAGTAGTGACACCAAATTTACGTATTTATTTAGCATGTATATTCAGACTTTTAAAACCTTCCCTTGTACGTAGTACTGTTAACAAACTACCCTTTAATGTACAGAACACTTAATGCATGTACTACAGTACCCTAACTAAAACAGGCACAAATATTAAAGGCGATTTTATATCATGCGTTTCCTAAACACGCCAAAAAGCACGATAAAAAATGGCAACAATGTTTTGTTTACGTTTATCTCTGATCATAATGAAGAGACAAACGCATTTACACATCTGTGTATAGGTTAGTTTTTGCATCGATTATATTGATTATTCAGTACAGTATGTTGATTTTGTTATTACCAATGTTTTACTTAATTTTTCTTAGGACTTCCAAATGAAATGTTTTTCTTTATGACGCCGCCTGAAACGACGGCGTCATAGAGTACGTTCAGTAAACAAACGAAGGCATTTAACGTGCATGATGAAAGTGATAAATAATGATATTATAGTAAAAGCTTTTAGAAAATATGTTATTACAAATATTATTTACCGTATCTATATAAAATCATACATACGTAGCAAAGCAGGAAAACAATTTACGAGAGAGAGAGAGAGAGAGAGAGAGAGAGAGAGAGAGAGAGAGAGAGAGAGAGAGAGAGAGTTGTTTTACGTACGTAAATGTAAATTTTAAACAAAAAAAATAGCCCCATTTCATATAAAATAGGTTATTACAAATATTTTACTTTATCATATTACAGTAGTCTGTATAATACTGTAAAGTTCAGTACAGTATGTGGATGTTATAGTCGTGGCGATGAAATTCTCACGAAACAAAAACACGGCATTCGATTACAACAGCTGATTCATCTCTCTCTCTCTCTCTCTCTCTCTCTCTCTCTCTCTCTCTCTCTCTCTCTCTCTCTCTCTCTCTCTCTCTCTCTCCGTGTTATACAATACTTACATATAGATGAAAATACTAAAATTAGTTTTCTTAGTGTCAATTAAATACGAAACGAAAAAATTATGCCGAGTTTACATCCATTTCAATCGTTGCTAAAAATACGGCAACCGATTTCATCAGCACACCACTATTTTTTGGGAAACATCATTTTATTCTAGAAAATTGCTACTCTTTAAATAGTTAATTGCACATCAAGAAAGCGTGTACTTTTGTTTTTAAATTTCGGGTGTGTTTTAAAAATTGAGTATTGTTGACTTATTTTTGTTTTACTTTTGGCTGTGATCAGATCAGCTGACGTCTAGCTGCCGCTCTTAAGAGTGTACGAATACACTAACAAAGTATCGTTTATACCATTTCTTAACTTATTCAAACCGTCTACAGTATACAGTTGATATTACATAAGCACCAATGTGTTATAATCTATCAAATTTTTTTGTTTATTACATTTAAAACAACACACACACTCTCTCTCTCTCTCTTATTACATTTAAAACAACACACACACTCTCTCTCTCTCTCTCTCTCTCTCTCTCTCTCTCTCTCTCTCTCTCTCTCTCTCTCTCTCTCTCTCTCTCTCTCGTGTTATACAATACTTACATATAGATGAAGAAACTAAAATTAGTTTTCGTAGTGTTAATTAAATACGAAACGAAAAAATTATGCCGAGTCTACATCCATTTCAATCGTAGCTAAAAATACGGCATCCGATTTCATCAGCAAACCACTATTTTTTTGGGAAACATCATTTTATTCTAGAAAATTGCTACTCTTTAAATAGTTAATTGCACATTAAGAAAGCGTGTACTTTTGTTTTTAAATTTCGGGTGTGTTTTAAAAATCGAGTATTGTTGACTTCTTTTTGTTTTACTTTTGGCTGTGATTAGATCAGCTGACGTCTAGCTGCCGCTCTTGAGAGTGTACGAATACACTAACAAAGTATCGTTTATACCATTTCTTAACTTATTCAAACCGTCTACAGTATACAATTGATATTACATAAGCACCAATGTGTTATAACCTATCAAATTTTTTTGTTTATTACATTTAAAACAACACACACACACTCTCTCTCTCTCTCTCTCTCTCTCTTTCTCTCTCTCTCTCTCTGTGGGCTACTTTTCACTACCTCCCATTCCTTACCTCTCTCTATCTCTCTAATAAAGGGATTTTGACGAAGGAAAAATCTATTTCTGGGGAGAGACCTGTGGCGCCCGGTGAAAAGTCCTTCTTGTATATCTTTTCTGATAAAACCTTCCAATTATACCAGAGAAAGATAAAAGCATGGAATGCTGAGGTTACAACCCTCGCGCGAGCACCTTTTGGGTGTCGTGTATAAAGCAAAGGCGCGTGAAATCCACTATTCACAGGTTGTCTTCCGTTTAGTTAATTCCTTCGTCAAAGGGATGGGCCGATACAGAGGCCCTAGACACACCCCCATCGCCGCACCACCCACGCCACGACGCGAGCGCCATCTGAACATCATCCTTCTTTTTGAAATACAAAGTGTTGAATTGTTTTGTTGTGCTCTCGGTCTTTTTTATCAATCGTGGATTTATTTTGTCATGTCCGAAGCTCCATCTTCACACATTCCAATGTTAAGTACCATAGTTTGTTTTGACAGTATTTTATTGTACCGGGCTTTTGTTTTATATCCAGTATAGTCTGTTTTATTATTCCCGTCTGGCCTTTCATGGCGGCCATTGTTTGTTCACTGTTTAGGAATTCATCTTTGTCTGCCCGTTTAGTACTCTGTCACTTAGGTTCTTGGTTAAGTCCCTGGCCTTATGCCTTTAGAACCGTTATTATTTTTATTTTTATTTTTTTTTTTTGTGTATTTATACTCATGGTACTTTTTGCTAGTAAGTCCAGCCTACGAACGAGATAGCGATTTAGCTTTGTATTTGTTTAGAGCCCGCCCCTCCGAGGCGTTCGTCACTCGACTGTGCTATTTATTTTAAGTTTTAGCAGTTGCTATTCTTAGATGATATCTTTGTTGCTCCTCAAAGTTTCATTTATATTGAAAATCAATCATGATTCAATTTTCCTTACTTTCTCCAATCTCGCACCATCGGTCACATCGCGGTATTTTCGAAATTTCCGGAAAATCCGCAATATATGTATATACATGCGTTATGAAAAAAATCCGCGAAGTGGTGAATCCGCGATGGTCGAACCGCGAAGTAGCGAGGGATCACTGTAGTGAGAAAAGTGAAGACGAGCGGAATGAGTTCTGGAATGAATTAACTAGGTGTGTAGAAGGACTGGGTAGAAGGAATTATGTAGTTGTCATGGGTGACTTAAATGCTAGAGTGGGCGCTGGAGAGGTAGAAGGTGTCATTGGGAAGTATGGCGTACCAGGTGAAAATGAGTGGCGAGAGATTGGTAGATATGTGTGTTGAGCAAGAGATGGTGATAAGTAATAGCTTTTTCAAAAAGAAAGATAAAAATAAGTATACATGGGTAAGAGTGGCAAATGGAAGAGTAGTAGAAAGGGCATTAATGGACTATGTGTTGATAACTAAAGGAATGTTTGGAAGATTGAAAGACGTGCACGTGTTTAGGGGTATGGCTAACGGTATGTCTGATCATTTTTTGGTGGAAGGAAAATTAGTTGTAGCAAAAGAGTCGGGGAATAGAGTAGGTGGATGTAAAAGGGAGATAGTGAGGGTTGAAGAGCTAATAAAACCGGGGGTAAAAAGTAAATATCAGGAAAGGTTGAAAATGACATATGACGAAGTGAAAGTAAGAGAAACTGGCAATTTAGAGGAGGAGTGGAAGTTAGTAAAAGAAAATTTTGTTGGGATTGCAAGTGATGTGTGTGGCAAGAAGGTTGTTGGAGGCAGCATGAGGAAGGGCAGTGAATGGTGGAATGAAGGAGTGAAGGTAAAAGTGGAAGAGAAAAAGAGGGCTTTTGAAGAATGGCTGCAGAGTAATAGTATAGAGAAGTATGAAAAATATAAAGAGAAAAATATGGAAGTAAAGCGCAAGGTACGTGAGGCAAAGAGGGCAGCTGACCTGAGGTGGGGTCAGGGATTGGGTCATTCATATGAAGAGAATAAGAAGAAGTTTTGGAAAGAAGTGAAGAGAGTAAGGAAGGCTGGCTCAAGAATTGAAGAGACAGTGAAAGATGGAAATGGAAGGTTGTTAAAATGAGAGGAGGCAAGGAAAAGATGGGCGGAATATTTTGAAAGTTTACTGAATGTTGAGGATAATAGGGAGGCAGATATAATTGCTGTTGCACGTGTTGAGGTGCCAGTGATGGGAGATGAGAATGAGAGAGAGATTACAATAGATGAAGTGAGGAGAGCACTAGATGAAACGAGAGTAGGAAAAGCGTCTAGTATGGATGGTGTGAGAGCTGAGATGTTGAAGGAAGGGGGTGTGACTGTACTTGAATGGTTGGTGAGATTGTTTAATATGTGTTTTGTGTTGTCAATGGCACCAGTAGATTGGGTTTGTGCATGTATTGTACCACTATATAAGGATAAGGGAGATGTGCATGAGTGTTGTAATTCAAGAGGTATTAGTTTGTTAAGCGTCGTTGGAAAAGTGTATGGTATAGTAATGATTAATAGGATCAAGGATAAAACAGAGAATGCAATCTTAGAAGTACAGGGTGGTTTTAGAAGAGGTAGGGGTTGTATGAATCAGATTTTTACAGTAAAGCAGATATGCGAGAAATATTTAGCAAAAGGTAAGGAGGTGTATGTTGCGTTTATGGATCTGGAGAAAGCGTATGATAGAGTTGATAGGGAAGCAATGTGGAATGTGATGAGGTTATATGGAGTTGGTGGAAGGTTGTTGCAAGCAGTGAAAAGTTTCTACAAAGGTAGTAAAGCATGTGTTAGGATAGGAAATGAAGTGAGTGATTGGTTTCCGGTGAGAGTGGGGCTGAGACAGGGATGTGTGATGTTGCCGTGGTTGTTTAACTTGTATGTTGATGGAGTGGTGAGAGAGGTGAATGCTCGAGTGCTTGGACGAGGATTAAAACTGGTAGACGAGAATGACCATGAATGGGAGGTAAATCAGTTGTTGTTTGCGGATGATACTGTACTGGTTGCAGACACAGAAGAGAAGCTTTGCCGATTAGTGACAGAATTTGGAAGTGTGTGTGAGAGAAGGAAGTTGAGAGTTAATGTGGGTAAGAGTAAGGTTATGAGATGTACGAGAAGGGAAGGTGGTGCAAGGTTGAATGTCATATTGAATGGAGAGTTACTTGAGGAGGTGGATCAGTTTAAGTACTTGGGGTCTGTTGTTGCAGCAAATGGTGGAGTGGAAGCAGATGTACGTCAGAGAGTGAATGAAGGTTGCAAAGTGTTGGGGGCAGTTAAGGGAGTAGTAAAAAATAATAGAGGGTTGGGCATGAATGTAAAAAGAGTTCTATATGAGAAAGTGATTGTACCAACTGTGATGTATGGATCGGAGTTGTGGGGAATGAAAGTGATGAAGAGACAGAAATTGAATGTGTTTGAGATGAAGTGTCTAAGGAGTATGGCTGGTGTATCTCGAGTAGATAGGATTAGGAACGAAGTGGTGAGAGTGAGAACGGTTGTAAGAAATGAGTTAGCAGCTAGAGTGGATATGAATGTGTTGAGGTGGTTTGGCCATGTTGAGAGAATGGAAAATGGCTGTCTGCTAAAGGTGATGAATGCAAGAGTTGATGGGAGAAGTACAAAAGGAAGGCCAAGGTTTGGGTGGATGGATGGAGTGAAGGAAGCTCTGGGTGATAGGAGGATAGATGTGAGAGAGGCAAGAGAGCGTGCTAGAAATAGGAATGAATGGCGAGCAATTGTGACGCAGTTCCGGTAGGCCCTGCTGCTATCTCCGATGCCTTAGATGACCGCGGAGGTAGCAGCAGTAGGGGATTCAGCATTATGAAGCTTCATCTGTGGTGGATAATGTGGGAGGCTGGGCTGTGGCACCCTAGCAGTACCAGCTGAACTCTGTTGAGTCCCTTGTTAGGCTGGGAGGAACATAGAGAGTAGAGGTCCCCCTTTTTTTTTTTTTTTTCATTTGTTGATGTCGGCTACCCCCGAAAATTGGGGTAAGTGCCTTGGTATATGTATGTATGTATTTAAGTCTAGGCCATCATTACCTACATTGTAAGATGATGTAAGCAAAAATGTATTGCAGTATGTAGAAAATGATGAAAACTAACACTATGTAAGGACAAAAAACCTACTGGAATAACACTGACACCAGAATGATTCAAAATAGCCAACCAAATTTTATAAACGTTACTATTTAATACTGAAAAGCAAAAGGATAAGAACACCATTTACACACCTGGAAAATTTGGTGACGTGAATATTGAGAGGACAAAGTGGTGGGGGTTGGGTCACATGGTATGGCACCTAGCCATTCTTGTATTCCCCAAGATCATGATATAGTACTGTGCTAGCAAACCCATGGGACGAGAATATATAGTATATAATTTTTTAAACAATGAAAGGTTGTGCTTTGTATTTAAGAAATTCCTCTAATTACAAACTTAATAGGTTCAAAGAAGCTATTTATAAGTCATATTGTTTGTTCCAAGAAGCTGTTTTTTAAGTCTAATTGTTTGTTCAAAACTGTTTGTTTGTAAGTCGAATTATTTGTTCAAAGCTGTTTGTTTGTAAGTCGAATTATTTGTTCCAAGAAGCTGTTTGCAAGTCTGTATGTTCACAAAAGCTGTTTGTAAATAGAATTGTTTGTTACAAGAAGCTGTTTTTAAGTCAAATTGTTTATTCCAAGAAGCAGTTTGTAAGTCAAATTGTTTGCTCCAAGAAGCTGTTTGTACATCAAATTGTTTGTTCCAAGAAGCTGTTTGTAAGTCAAATTGTTTATTCCAAGAAGTTGTTTGTACATCAAATTGTTTATTCCAAGAAGCTGTTTGTAAGTCAAATTGTTTGCTCCAAGAAGCTGTTTGTACATCAAATTGTTTATTCCGAGAAGCTGTTTGTACATCAAATTGTTTATTCCGAGAAGCTGTTTGTAAGTCAAATTGTTTATTCCAAGAAGCTGTTTGTACATCAAATTGTTTATTCCAAGAAGCTGTTTGTAAGTCAAATTGTTTATTCCAAGAAGCTGTTTGTACATCAAATTGTTTATTCCAAGAAGCTGTTTGTAAGTCAAATTGTTTATTCCGAGAAGCTGTTTGTACATCAAATTGTTTATTCCGAGAAGCTGTTTGTAAGTCAAATTGTTTATTCCAAGAAGCTGTTTGTACATCAAATTGTTTATTCCAAGAAGCTGTTTGTAAGTCAAATTGTTTATTCCGAGAAGCTGTTTGTACATCAAATTGTTTATTCCGAGAAGCTGTTTGTAAGTCAAATTGTTTATTCCAAGAAGCTGTTTGTACATCAAATTGTTTATTCCAAGAAGCTGTTTGTAAGTCAAATTGTTTATTCCAAGAAGCTGTTTGTACTTCAAATTGTTTATTCCAAGAAGCTGTTTGTAAGTCAAATTGTTTATTCCAAGAAGCTGTTTGTAAGTCAAATTGTTTATTCCAAGAAGCTATTTGTACTTCAAATTGTTTATTCCAAGAAGCTGTTTGTACATCAAATTGTTTATTCCAAGAAGCTGTTTGTAAGTCAAATTGTTTATTCCAAGAAGCTGTTTGTACATCAAATTGTTTATTCCAAGAAGCTGTTTGTAAGTCAAATTGTTTATTCCAAGAAGCTATTTGTACTTCAAATTGTTTATTCCAAGAAGCTGTTTGTAAGTCAAATTTTGTTTAATTTGACCTAGGGTATGCTTCACCTAACTCACATGCATGCTATTTTCAGCTGCAATGTTAACAAATAGTCCCGTTTCAGATTGCAAATCTCGTCTTGTTTTATTGCATTAATATGACAAATTCGTAGATATTAACAACAATGTTCGTCAATGTCTATGGCAACCTTGAGGAGGAGTGAGAAGAGATAACCGCTCTCTAAAAGCCAAAGAGAAAAGGTGATCAGTTCACCGCTCCGTGAGTATGTATACAGGTGGCTGGTACCAATAGCTACCCCCTAAGCAGACTTTGGGTAGGGTTGCCACCTCGCACCAAAAAGTATAATTGGCTACCTTCCAGCTTTGCTGAAAGATATATCCATATAGAAATAACTCAAGGTTTGTTATTTCGGTGGACAACTATACGATACTTTTTTATTACAGTATTTCTTTATGTTATCATTGTTATATTTAGTTGGATTTGTGTTTGTACCTCTGAATGTTTGTAAGTTGGGAGCCTTTGTAGGGTGACGGCCAGATCCCGTAGAAAACGGGAATATTCTGAACTGTGGCCGTCGTTCTAAAAACGATTTTGGCGGGAGAAGCTAACTTAAAAAACCCACCTAACTTATGCTAAAAGCCGTATCCTTACCCGGGGGGGCTCCCCCCCCCCTTACACAACAGTTTCCTTACCTACCAGTACGACGGGAGAAGCCAACTTAAAAAACCCACCTAACCTATGCTAAAAGCCGTGCCCCCCTGGACCCCCCTTACACAACATATTTAAGATCCGTAGACCATTTCCAAACATTTTTATTCTATACAAGATAACAGTCGGAGCGATAATAAGCAAATTAGGACGCTTGGCCGTAGCGCTACAAACTACCCGTAAGTTGAGAACCTGTACATGCAAGGTAGCCTTGAGGTAAATTTCATCAAAACAATTACATCCCTCACATTTATCTTCAGCTGAGCAAATCTTACCAATAACATTGGATAGACACGGAGTATGGATCATTCTGAGTGATTGGAACTCTAGGGTAGAAATCACTTGCGCAAATCATAGCTTTACTGATGCCAATAGGCATAGTGATAAGCAAAAAATATAAATAATTCAAAGCATCACAATACCAATTTCCAGCAAAAGCTCGGGACACACTAGTGCTACCTACAAGTGATAAAGTAAATTGTATGGAATGGGCTATTGGACCAAGTATTTCTATTTGTTCCCTGTTTTGCTAAATAAGTACAGCCTGATGCATAAAGTTACATGCATGTTATGTAAGATTACTTGAAATAATCTAATTATGATATTTTGATTATAAAATAAATTTTTGAATATACTTACCCGGTGAATATATAATAGCTGACGTCTCGGACGGCTCGACAGAAACCAAAAACTCGCGAGCGATCGCCATGAAGGTTGCGGGTGTGACCACCAGCGCCGACTATTGGCCAGATACCACATATACTGTACTTGTAAACATCTCCAGTTCTTCTCATTCCGCTGGGTCTCTATCGGGGAGGAAGGGAGGGCCTTTAATTTATATATTCACCGGGTAAGTATATTAAAAAATTTATTTTATAATCAAAATATCATTTTTAAATATTAAACTTAGCCGGTGAATATATAATAGCTGATTCACACCCATGGTGGTGGGTAGAGACCAGTATTAATACAATAAAGGCGTATATGCTCATGAGTTTTTGACAATATATCATAACAAAACCCCATTAAATATAGGTACAGTAGGGTCCCGAATTATGCGAGAATTTGGTCGATTAATGACCTCGTGTAAATGGAAAATCGCGAATTTCGAAACACACAACTAACAGAAATAATTCCATTGTGGCCATGGCAACCAGCAATTTGCCTATTCAAATGTGTTTACTACCCATTTCCAATACTTTCTTTGTACTATACTGTATTTCTTTATAATATCAAATTGTATTTGTAAATAAATAAAACATTTAATATACTTTAAAGTTCTAATAACTTGAAAAATTGTTAAAATTATAACCAGGATAGGTGTAAACACCATATATTTCCCGTTACAACACAACCCAAAATACAGACAAATTTTAATGTTTGTCATATCTATTGTATAATACAACTGGTGAATAGCAAAACCATCACTCTATAGACTAGCTTGTTGTATGATTGAAAATCCAGAATTATCAAAATAAAGGCGATTTTATATCATGCGTTTCCTAAACACGCTAAAAAGCAGAATAGAAAACGACAACCAATGTTTTGTTTACGTTTAACTCTGATCACAACGAAGAAACAGACGCATTTATACATCTGTGTTTTTGAATTGACAGCAATTTTACCAAGTATAGATTATATGTTGAATTTGTTATTACCAATGTTCTAATTATTTTTTATTAGAACTTTCAAATAAATGAAATGAATGCCATTTATGAAATGTTTTTCTTTATGATGCCGCCTGAAACGGAAACCTTCCATTTGTTTACGCTCCATCTTCGATCATAATAAACAAACGAATGCATTAAACACACATGATCTAAGTCATAACTAATGATATTACAAAAATTTAGTAAACATTATGTTATTACAAATATTTTACTTACCGTATCCATATAAATTCCTAAATTCGTAGCAAAGCTGGAATTTTTTTTTCCTTATGCGTTTAATCCACAATAGCAAACTGCCGCTAATGACAGAGTGATAACTTACGATAATTCTAAACTGTTACGAAAGATAATTGTCCTTTCCATATCCAAAATACTTTTCCTAACTTCAGTTATAAGTCAACTTGTACCCACCTCAATTATGGATCCATATGCAAAAAAGGTAAAGAAGAAAGTACTAGGCCTATTTTTAAAGTCACCGAACAATTAGGTTACCGCTATAACGTTCGATGAGAGAGAGAGAGAGAGAGAGAGAGAGAGAGAGAGAGAGAGAGAGAGAGAGAGAGAGAGAGAGAGAGAGAGAGAGAGAGGGATGGTTTTAAAGTACTAAACAATAAATATGATAGGTTATAACACATTGGTGTTTATGTAATATTAACTGTATAGATGGTTTGAATAAGTTAAGAAATGGTGTAAACAATTCTTTGTTATTGTATTCGCGCGGAAGCTAGACATCAGCTGATGTGACCACAGCCAAAAGTAAAACAAAAATAAGTTAGCAATACTCGATTTTTAAAACACACCCGAAATTTAACAACATAAGTACATGTTTTATTATAGCGCAATTGACATTTAAAGAGTAAAAATTTTCTGGAATAGAATGGTGTTTCCTAAAAAATAGTGGTTTGCGGACGAAATCGGTTACCGTATTTTAAGCTATGATTGAAATGGATGTATACACGGTATAATTTTTTCGTTTTGTATTTAATTGACACTTCAAGAAAACCGATTTTGGTTTCTTCATCTATTTGTAAGTATTGTATAACGAGAGAGAGAGAGAGAGAGAGAGAGAGAGAGAGAGAGAGAGAGAGAGAGAGAGAGAGAGAGAGAGAGATATTATGACGCAGAAGGTTACAGACCTAGAACAGGGGAGGATGAAGGTGGGGGGAGTGTTGAGATAGGCTGGGTGGACTCGCAGGGGAGACGGTAGGAGACGGGGGAAGGGGGGATTTGGTTGCCAGTGGCTAAAAATAGATTCTGGAAGACGGGAAAGGGAAAAACGAATCCCATCGAATAAACAGAATAAGGAAAGGGAATAAGATCCAGAGGAATAATAGATATAATGGAATGAAAATGACTAGATGGTGTTAGTTGTGATAAGAATAATTTAGATATTTGAAATAAGAGGGTCCGAGGAGGTATAGAAGGAATTCGTGATAAATATAGAGGAATATCAAAGGATACAGTTAGTTTGCATTAAAGGGTTTGTTATCGTTTATCGGCAGTGAATAGCCTAAACTTCGGTAACGAGTCGTCAATATTTTGTCATATTTTAAACAGTAGGCTATACATTTGATTTGCAAACATTGGTTTTGTAGAGTAGACGGTAAAATAAAATCTAGAGAGAGAGAGAGAGAGAGAGAGAGAGAGAGAGAGAGAGAGAGAGAGAGAGAGAGAGAGAGAGAGAGAGATTTCTGCCATCAAATCTCTCTCTCTCTCTCTCTCTAGATTTTATTTTACCGTCTATAAAATCTAGAGAGAGAGAGAGATTTCTGCCATCAAATCTCTCTCTCTCTCTCTCTCTCTCTCTCTAGATTTTATTTTACCCTCTACTCTACAAAACCAATGTTTGCAAATCAAATGTATAGCCTACTGTTTAAAATATGACAAAATATTGACGACTCGTTACCGAAGTTTAGGCTATTCACTGCCGATAAACGAACCCAGTCTACTCGTGAAAACCTTGAACGCCCAGAGGGAAAAATAAGGCTTTTAAATATACTGTACTAAACAAAAATAATGCTTTAATATACCATCATTAACACTACCATTACAATTATCGTAAGGTTGGAGAAAGATAAAGATTGCCGAGAACGTAACCACATTTCTGTTTACATTTTGTCAGCTGGACTCGCACAGTTAACAGTTGATTTCATTGTTGTGGAATTTTATCCTTAAATAGGCTATTCATCATGAAATTATGTTAATGAAATGTAATGTTAATATTGTTTTGTAACATTTATTATAAATCACCGTATTTAGGGCTACCAATATACTTAAAAAGACTATAGATTTGATACATTTTGTAGTGCTTGACTCCGAACTTTGAACAGCCTCGTGGATACAGAAAATTTATTTTTGAAAAATAGCGATCGTGGAAAAGGGGAATCGTGTAATTCGAACACGCTTAATTCGGGACCCTACTGTACCTGGTAAGGAAGCTGACTCTGACAATTATTCTGCCTTATTAGTCTGCTTTCCTCACGAAGCCCAGCCATCCTCTCAGGATGCTGAAAGACTCCCAGGAGCTGTTATATCCAGGGCGACCACCCATACAACAGGACCTCATCAAAACCCTTAATCTGGGCGCTCTCAAGAAACGACATTTGACCACCCGCCAAATCAAAAAGGATGCGAAAGACTTCTCAGTCTTCCGTACAACCCAAGACAAGATTAAAAAACATTTCGAGACAAGATTAAAAGGATATTGGGATTAAGGGAATGTAGTGGTAGAACCCTCACCCACTACTGCACTCGCTGCAACGAATGGACCCAGTGTGTAGCAGTCCTCATAAAGAGTCTGGACGTCTTTTAAGTAAAAATAAAGCGAACACCGACTTGCTCCTCCAAAAGGTCGCGTCCATAATACTTCGCAGAGATCTGTTTTGCTTAAAAGCCACGGAAGTTGCTATCGCTCTTACTTCGTGCGTCTTGACCTTAAGTAAACAATGATCTTTTTCACTTAAGTGAGAATGTGCCTCTCGGATTAAAAATCTAATAAAATACGATAAAGCATTTTTAGACATAGGCAATGAGGGCTTCTTAACGGAGCACCATAAGGCCTCAGACCCACCTCGTAAAGATTTGGTACGAGCTAAATAAAACTTAAGAGCTCTAACTGGGCACAGTACTCTTTCAATCTCGTTGCCCACGATCTCTGATAGGCAAGGTATATCAAAAGATTTAGGCCAAGGACGAGAAGGCAGTTCATTTTTGGCCAAGAAACCAAGCTGAAGCGAACATGTGGCTTTATCTGTAGAGAAGCCGATGTTTTTACTAAAGGCATGGATCTCACTGACCCTTTTAGCCGAAGCCAAGCACACCAAAAAAAGTGTCTTGAGGGTGAGATCCTTCAGGGAGGCTGAATGCAATGGCTCAAACCTGTCGGACATTAGGAACCTTAGGACCACGTCTAAGTTCCAACCAGGAGTTGACATACGGCGCTCCTTAGAGGTCTCGAAGGACTTAAGGAGATCTTGGAGATCTTTATTATTGGACAGATCCAAGCCTCTATGTCTGAACACAGAAGCCAACATGCTCCTGTAGCCCTTAATAGTGGGAGCAGAGAGGGAGCGAACATTTCTCAGATGCAGGAGAAAGTCTGCAATTTGGGCTACAGAGGTACTGGAAGAGGAAATGGATGATGACTTGCACCAATCTCTAAAGACCTCCCACTTCGACTGGTAGACCTTGATGGTAGATGTTCTCCTAGCCCTCGCGATCGCTCTGGCTGCCTCCTTCGAAAATCCTCGAGCTCTTGAGAGTCTTTCGATAGTCTGAAGGCAGTCAGACGAAGCGCGGGGAGGCTTTGATGAAGACTCCTTACGAGGGCTGCCGTAAGAGATCCATCCTTAAAGGCAGACTTCTTGGAACGTCTACCAGCCATTGAAGTACCTCTGTGAACCACTCTCTCGCGGGCCAGAGGGGAGCAACCAACGTCAACCTTGTCCCTTCGTGAGAGGCGAACTTCTGCAGAACCCTGTTGATGATCTTGAACGGCGGGAATGCGTACGCGTCCAGGTGAGACCAGTCCAGCAGGAAGGCATCTATGTGGGCTGCCTCTGGATCTGGGACTGGAGAGCAATAGGTCAGGAGCCTTTTGGTCAAAGAGGTCGCAAAGAGGTCTATGGTGGGTTGACCCCAAGTCATCCAAAGACTCTTGCACACGTCCTTGTGGAGGGTCCATTCTGTGGGGATCACCTGACCTCTCCGACTGAGACAGTCCGCCAAGACGTTCAATTCCCCCTGGATGAACCTTGTCAACAGTGAGATGCCTCGATCTTTTGACCAGATGAGGAGGTCCCTTGCGATGACGAACAGTGTGTGGGAGTGAGTGCCTCCTTGCTTGGAGATGTACGCCAAGGCCGTGGTGTTGTCCGAATTCACCTCTACCACTTTGTTTCGTAGAAGACTCTCGAAACTCGTCAAAGTCAAGTGAACAGCCAACAGCTCCTTGCAGTTGATGTGCAGGCTCCTCTGATCCGACGTCCAAAGACCCGAACATTCCAGACTGTCCAGAGTCGCTCCCCAACCCAAATCCGACGCGTCTGAGAATAACACGTGGTTTGGGTTCTTGACCGCCAGGGACAAACCCTCTCGAAGACTTATGTTGCTGTCCCACCAGTTCAGGCACGTCTTTACTGGCTCGGAGATCGGGATTGAAACAGCTTCCAAAGTCTTGCCCTTGTCCCAATGGGAGTCTAGATGGAACTGGAGAGGGCGAAGGTGAAGTCTCCCTAGTGAGATAAATTGTTCCAGGGATGACAGAGTCCCTAGGAGGCTCATCCAACTTCTCACTGAGCAACGGTCTTTTCTCAGCATGAGGCGGACTTTGAGCAAGGCTTGATCTATCCTGGTGGCAGACGGAAAAGCCCGAAAAGCTAGACTGCGAATCTCCATCCCCAAATAGAGAATCGTCTGGGAGGGATTCAGTTGAGACTTTTCTAAGTTCACTAACAGTCCCAACTCCTTTGCAAGATCCAACGTCCATTGAAGGTCCTGCAGACAGCGATGACGGGACGACGCTCTGAGTAGCCAGTCGTCCAGGTACAGGGAGGCTCGAATTCCCGATAAATGAAGAAATTTTGCCACATTCCTCATGAGCCTCGTAAAAACAAGAGGAGCAGGGCTGAGGCCGAAGCACAGTGCTCGGAACTGGTACACCACATTCCTGTATACAAACCTTAGATACGGTTGAGAATCCGGGTGTATAGGAATGTGGAATCACGCATCCTGCAGGTCGAGAGAGACCATCCAGTCTCCCTCTCTGACCGCTGCTAGGACGGACTTCGTGGTCTCCATCGTAAATTTTGTTTTTACAACAAAAACGTTGAGCGCACTGACATCCAGCACTGGCCTCCAACCTCCTGTATGCTTGGGGACTAGGAAGAGACGGTTGTAAAATCCCGGTGATTGAAGGTCCGAGACCTTTACCACCGCTCCCTTCTCTAGCAACTGAGACACCTGCTGATGTAGAGCTTGTCTCCTTGACTCCTCTCGATACCTGGGAGAGAGGTCTAAAGGAACTGTTACTAGAGGAGGTCTCCGTACAAACGGTATTTTGTACCCCTCCTTGAGCAACAACACAGACTCTCGGTCTGCACCCCTCTTCTCCCAGGCCTGCCAGAAGTTGTTCAGTCTGGCCCCTACCGCTGTCTGAGGACGTGGGCAGTCAGACTCTGCCACGGGAGGACTTGGACCCTCTCCTCTTGCCTCTTTTACTGTCGGCACGAGCGCCTCCCCTACTGGGGGCTCTGCCACGAAAGGGCGGGATAAACCTCGTCGCTGGGGTATCGATCTTGGGTCTTACGACATAAGACGATGAAGGAGCGGCCTTGCGCGCCGACGTAGCCATCAGGTCGTGGGTATCCTTCTGCACCAGTGAAGCCGCAATATCCTTGATCAACTGCTGAGGAAACAAGGCAGATGACAACGGGGCAAAGAGAAGCTCCGACCTTTGGCAGGGAGTTACTCCTGCCGAAAGGAACGAGCAAAGAGTCTCCCTCTTCTTCAGGACTCCTGCCGTAAAGGTGGCGGCAAGCTCATTAGAGCCATCACGGATGGCTTTGTCCATGCAGGACATAATAAGCACGGAAACATCACGGTCGGCCGAAGAGATCTTCCTGCTTAAGGCCCCTAGCGACCAATCTAAGAAGTTAAAAACTTCGAAGGCCCTGTAAACCCCTTTGAGGAGATGGTCAAGGTCCGAGGAGGACCAGTAAACTTTAGAGCGTCTCATGGCCAGGCGACGGGGAGAGTCTACGAGGCTTGAGAAGTCTCCCTGGGCAGAGGCAGGAACTCCCAAGCCGAGAACTTCTCCCGTGTCATACCAGACGCTCGCTCTAGAAGCCAGTTTAAAAGGAGGGAAAGCAAAGGCTGTCTTCCCCAAACTCCTCCTGGTGATCAACCAGTCGCCTAGCAAACGTAAAGCTCTCTTAGAAGAGCGAGAGAGCACTAGCTTAGTAAAGGACGGCTTCGAAGCAGCTAGGCCTAGCGTAAACTCTGACGGCGGCGAACGAGGAGCAGCAGTTACAAAATGGTCCGGAAACAGATCCTTAAAAATCAGCATTATTTTCTTAAAGTCCATAGAGGGCTGAGCAGCTTTAGGCTCCTCTCCGTCTGACAAAGTCCCCAAAGGAATATCAGTAGGAGGAGGATCAGCAACTTCCTCATCTGAAGGAACCTCGTCCGACAATTGCCGAGTCTCATGAAAAGGAGAGACCTGCCGCGGCGGCAACGCTTGACAGGCAATGTCAACAAGCAAAGGAGCAGCAGTAGCAGTAGAGGAAGCGACGTCACGCCGCTGCTGAAAAGACTGAAATCCTTGTGACTGACCAACAACAACTGAAGTTGATTGACGCTCGACGTCACGTCGGAACTGCCTTGACTGCATAGACTGAGCAGCCAAAACAACCTTCGACTGCGGTGATTGACGCTCAACGTCAAGTCGAGTCAACTGAGCCGGTCGGCGAACGTCAGGTCGGGGCTGCGGCAGCAGAGGCTGAACGTCAACACGAGACTGCGGCAGCGGCTGAACGTCAACACGAGACTGCGGCAGCGGCTGAAAGTCAACACGAGACTGCAGCGAGGGAGGATCCATGTCACGTGACTGACGTGAAAAACTACTGACATCACGTTTCAAAGTACAAGAAACGTCAGCACCAACGTCAAATGGACGAGTAAATGCTCGTTTGGGCGGCTGACGGCCAGAGTCTCGTTCAGCGTAACGGCGACTCGAAAGCGAAGGATCATCGTGAACCTGCTCAACGTCATACTCCTCCATAAGGGAGGCAAGCTTAGTCTGCATGTCCTGCAGGACAATCCATTTAGGATCAACGGGAGTCGGAACGGGCCGAGACGACGGTAACGTCTGTGTTGGCAAAACATTGCCTTTACCGCGACCCTCGGACCCCGTGTGACGTTTGCGCTTAATAGGCGAACAGTCTTCCGACGACTGCAAAGGGTCAGAGCTGTCCCAATGGCTACAGCCAGGACGCTGGACCTGTCCTGAAGGGACTGACTTTCGCTTCAAGGGTCTAGAAACCTTGCGCCAAGGTTTCTTTTGCGAAAAGTCTTCGGCTGACGAGGAGAACACAGTCTCACCCGTCTTATGGTAAGGGCGATCTTGACGAGAAACGTCCGATACCAAAGAGGGAACGTCTGTACGTTGGTTAAAGCCTCTCGTCCCCTTAAGTCCTACGACATTACTTCTCCCTGGTGCAGGGGAGCCTGAAAGAGGTCTCGGACTCGGGGAGCGACAAGCACGAACACTAAATACACTTTGCGCACTTATCACTTTATCACTACGATTTTCTGATTTACCACTCTGACACTTCAATAACTTCACATCTGACATGAGTTGGTTACGGTCCGATGCTAAGGACTCAACTTTTTCACCTAAAGCTTGAATCGCAAGAAACATATCCCGCATGGACGGTTCATGAGTGCTAGTAGGGGGTTCAGGAACAACTACTACAGGGGAAGGATTAGGTTCAGGGGCATGGGAGGAGGAAAATTCCAACGACCTAGAGGAGCTTCTCCTCACCCTATCTCTCTCCAGCTTACGAGAATATTTATCATATTCAAGCCAGTCGAATTCCGACAAGACCACGCACTCATCACACCGATCTCCTAATTGGCAGGATTTACCCCGGCAATTAGAACAAACGGTATGTGGGTCGAGAGAGGCCTTGGGAAGACGTTTGTTACAATCCCTAGCATTACACTTGCGAAATTTAGGTCCAGGGATAGGAGAAGGGTCAGCCATATTGAACAATCAGAGAAAATCCAAAACAAATCCAAAGTCATCAACAATAAACACTAGCCAAAAAAGGGTTTCAAGAGTTTTAATTGAAGAAAAAACACCCGTCACAGCGAAAGCTCAAAAACAACCAAAATAAAGTACTTCACCAAAAAGGACGAAAACTCAAGGTCATCAGCGAGCGGAATCAACTTGTCGATAAGACCGACAGAGAAGAACTGGAGATGTTTACAAGTATATGTGGTATCTGGCCGATAGTCGGCGCTGGTGGTCACACCCGCAACCTTCATGGCGATCGCTCGCGAGTTTTTGGTTTCTGTCGAGCCGTCCGAGACGTCAGCTATTATATATTCACCGGCTAAGTTTAATATTTAAAAAATGATGCTTTGCTGAACCTGTAATATTTTCTAAAATAACCATTCTATGCACAAAAGAAAATATTTTTTTAGTACTGTATAGTCACTCATCATCATCTCCACCTACGCCTATTGACGCAAAGGGCCTCGGTTAGATTTCACAAATCGTCTTTATTGTGGGCTTTTGAATCAAAACTTTTCCATTCATCAACTCCCACTTCATGCTTCATAGTCCTCAGCCATATAGGCTCCAAGAAGCTGTTTGTACATCAAATTGTTTATTTCGAGAAGCTGTTTGTAAGTCAAATTGTTTATTCCAAGAAGCCGTTTGTGCTTCAAATTGTTTATTCCAAGAAGCTGTTTGTACATCAAATTGTTTATTCCAAGAAGCTGTTTGTAAGTCAAATTGTTTATTCCAAGAAGCTGTTTGTACTTCAAATTGTTTATTCCAAGAAGCTGTTTGTACATCAAATTGTTTATTCCAAGAAGCTGTTTGTAAGTCAAATTGTTTATTCCAAGAAGCTATTTGTACTTCAAATTGTTTATTCCAAGAAGCTGTTTGTAAGTCAAATTTTGTTTAATTTGACCTAGGGTATGCTTCACCTAACTCACATGCATGCTATTTTCAGCTGCAATGTTAACAAATAGTCCCGTTTCAGATTGCAAATATCGTCTTGTTTTATTGCATTAATATGACAAATTCGTAGATATTAACAACAATGTTCGTCAATGTCTATGGCAACCTTGAGGAGGAGTGAGAAGAGATAACCGCTCTCTAAAAGCCAAAGAGAAAAGGTGATCAGTTCACCGCTCCGTGAGTATGTATACAGGTGGCTGGTACCAATAGCTACCCCCTACGCAGACTTTGGGTAGGGTTGCCACCTCGCACCAAAAAGTATAATTGGCTACCTTCCAGCTTTGCTGAAAGATATATCCATATAGAAATAACTCAAGGTTTGTTATTTCGGTGGACAACTATATGATACTTTTTTATTACAGTATTTCTTTATGTTATCATTGTTATATTTAGTTGGATTTGTGTTTGTACCTCTGAATGTTTGTAAGTTGGGAGCCTTTGTAGGGTGACGGCCAGATCCCGTAGAAAACGGGAATATTCTGAACTGTGGCCGTCGTTCTAAAAACGATTTTGGCGGGAGAAGCTAACTTAAAAAACCCACCTAACCTATGCTAAAAGCCGTATCCTTACCCGAGGGGGCTCCCCCCCCCCTTACACAACAGTTTCCTTACCTACCAGTACGACGGGAGAAGCCAACTTAAAAAACCCACCTAACCTATGCTAAAAGCCGTGCCCCCCTGGACCCCCCTTACACAACATATTTAAGATCCGTAGACCATTTCCAAACATTTTTATTCTATACAAGATAACAGTCGGAGCGATAATAAGCAAATTAGGACGCTTGGCCGTAGCGCTACAAACTACCCGTAAGTTGAGAACCTGTACATGCAAGGTAGCCTTGAGGTAAATTTCATCAAAACAATTACATCCCTCACATTTATCTTCAACTGAGCAAATCTTACCAATAACATTGGACAGACACGGAGTATGGATCATTCTGAGTGATTGGAACTCTAGGGTAGAAATCACTTGCGCAAATCATAGCTTTACTGATGCCAATAGGCATAGTGATAAGCAAAAAATATAAATAATTCAATGCATCACAATACCAATTTCCAGCAAAAGCTCGGGACACACTAGTGCTACCTACAAGTGATAAAGTAAATTGTATGGAATGGGCTATTGGACCAAGTATTTCTATTTGTTCCCTGTTTTGCTAAATAAGTACAGCCTGATGCATAAAGTTACATGCATGTTATGTAAGATTACTTGAAATAATCTAATTATGATATTTTGATTATAAAATAAATTTTTGAATATACTTACCCGGTGAATATATAATAGCTGACGTCTCGGACGGCTCGACAGAAACCAAAAACTCGCGAGCGATCGCCATGAAGGTTGCGGGTGTGACCACCAGCGCCGACTATCGGCCAGATACCACATATACTTGTAAACATCTCCAGTTCTTCTCATTCCGCTGGGTCTCTATCGGGGAGGAAGGGAGGGCCTTTAATTTATATATTCACCGGGTAAGTATATTAAAAAATTTATTTTATAATCAAAATATCATTTTTAAATATTAAACTTAGCCGGTGAATATATAATAGCTGATTCACACCCATGGTGGTGGGTAGAGACCAGTATTAATACAATAAAGGCGTATATGCTCATGAGTTTTTGACAATATATCATAACAAAACCCCATTAAATATAGGTACCTGGTAAGGAAGCTGACTCTGACAATTACTCTGCCTTATTAGTCCGCTTTCCTCACGAAGCCCAGCCATCCTCTCAGGATGCTGAAAGACTCCCAGGAGCTGTTATATCCAGGGCGACCACCCATACAACAGGACCTCATCAAAACCCTTAATCTGGGCGCTCTCAAGAAACGACATTTGACCACCCGCCAAATCAAAAAGGATGCGAAAGACTTCTCAGTCTTCCGTACAACCCAAGACAAGATTAAAAAACATTTCAAGACAAGATTAAAAGGATATTGGGATTAAGGGAATGTAGTGGTAGAACCCTCACCCACTACTGCACTCGCTGCAACGAATGGACCCAGTGTGTAGCAGTCCTCATAAAGAGTCTGGACGTCTTTTAAGTAAAAATAAAGCGAACACCGACTTGCTCCTCCAAAAGGTCGCGTCCATAATACTTCGCAGAGATCTGTTTTGCTTAAAAGCCACGGAAGTTGCTATCGCTCTTACTTCGTGCGTCTTGACCTTAAGTAAACAATGATCTTTTTCACTTAAGTGAGAATGTGCCTCTCGGATTAAAAATCTAATAAAATACGATAAAGCATTTTTAGACATAGGCAATGAGGGCTTCTTAACGGAGCACCATAAGGCCTCAGACCCACCTCGTAAAGATTTGGTACGAGCTAAATAAAACTTAAGAGCTCTAACTGGGCACAGTACTCTTTCAATCTCGTTGCCCACGATCTCTGATAGGCAAGGTATATCAAAAGATTTAGGCCAAGGACGAGAAGGCAGTTCATTTTTGGCCAAGAAACCAAGCTGAAGCGAACATGTGGCTTTATCTGTAGAGAAGCCGATGTTTTTACTAAAGGCATGGATCTCACTGACCCTTTTAGCCGAAGCCAAGCACACCAAAAAAAGTGTCTTGAGGGTGAGATCCTTCAGGGAGGCTGAATGCAATGGCTCAAACCTGTCGGACATTAGGAACCTTAGGACCACGTCTAAGTTCCAACCAGGAGTTGACATACGGCGCTCCTTAGAGGTCTCGAAGGACTTAAGGAGATCTTGGAGATCTTTATTATTGGACAGATCCAAGCCTCTATGTCTGAACACAGAAGCCAATATGCTCCTGTAGCCCTTAATAGTGGGAGCAGAGAGGGAGCGAACATTTCTCAGATGCAGGAGAAAGTCTGCAATTTGGGCTACAGAGGTACTGGAAGAGGAAATGGATGATGACTTGCACCAATCTCTAAAGACCTCCCACTTCGACTGGTAGACCTTGATGGTAGATGTTCTCCTAGCCCTCGCGATCGCTCTGGCTGCCTCCTTCGAAAATCCTCGAGCTCTTGAGAGTCTTTCGATAGTCTGAAGGCAGTCAGACGAAGCGCGGGGAGGCTTTGATGAAGACTCCTTACGAGGGGCTGCCGTAAGAGATCCATCCTTAAAGGCAGACTCCTTGGAACGTCTACCAGCCATTGAAGTACCTCTGTGAACCACTCTCTCGCGGGCCAGAGGGGAGCAACCAACGTCAACCTTGTCCCTTCGTGAGAGGCGAACTTCTGCAGAACCCTGTTGATGATCTTGAACGGCGGGAATGCGTACGCGTCCAGGTGAGACCAGTCCAGCAGGAAGGCATCTATGTGGGCTGCCTCTGGATCTGGGACTGGAGAGCAATAGGTCGGGAGCCTTTTGGTCAAAGAGGTCGCAAAGAGGTCTATGGTGGGTTGACCCCAAGTCATCCAAAGACTCTTGCACACGTCCTTGTGGAGGGTCCATTCTGTGGGGATCACCTGACCTCTCCGACTGAGACAGTCCGCCAAGACGTTCAATTCCCCCTGGATGAACCTTGTCAACAGTGAGATGCCTCGATCTTTTGACCAGATGAGGAGGTCCCTTGCGATGACGAACAGTGTGTGGGAGTGAGTGCCTCCTTGCTTGGAGATGTACGCCAAGGCCGTGGTGTTGTCCGAATTCACCTCTACCACTTTGTTTCGTAGAAGACTCTCGAAACTCGTCAAAGTCAAGTGAACAGCCAACAGCTCCTTGCAGTTGATGTGCAGACTCCTCTGATCCGACGTCCAAAGACCCGAACATTCCAGACTGTCCAGTCGCTCCCCAACCCAAATCCGACGCGTCTGAGAATAACACGTGGTTTGGGTTCTTGACCGCCAGGGACAAACCCTCTCGAAGACTTATGTTGCTGTCCCACCAGTTCAGGCACGTCTTTACTGGCTCGGAGATCGGGATTGAAACAGCTTCCAAAGTCTTGCCCTGGTCCCAATGGGAGTCTAGATGGAACTGGAGAGGGCGAAGGTGAAGTCTCCCTAGTGAGATAAATTGTTCCAGGGATGACAGAGTCCCTAGGAGGCTCATCCAACTTCTCACTGAGCAACGGTCTTTTCTCAGCATGAGGTGGACTTTGAGCAAGGCTTGATCTATCCTGGTGGCAGACGGAAAAGCCCGAAAAGCTAGACTGCGAATCTCCATCCCCAAATAGAGAATCGTCTGGGAGGGATTCAGTTGAGACTTTTCTAAGTTCACTAACAGTCCCAACTCCTTTGCAAGATCCAACGTCCATTTTATGAGCCTCGTAAAAACAAGAGGAGCAGGGCTGAGGCCGAAGCACAGTGCTCGGAACTGGTACACCACATTCCTGTATACAAACCTTAGATACGGTTGAGAATCCGGGTGTATAGGAATGTGGAATCACGCATCCTGCAGGTCGAGAGAGACCATCCAGTCTCCCTCTCTGACCGCTGCTAGGACGGACTTCGTGGTCTCCATCGTAAATTTTGTTTTTACAACAAAAACGTTGAGCGCACTGACATCCAGCACTGGCCTCCAACCTCCTGTATGCTTGGGGACTAGGAAGAGACGGTTGTAAAATCCCGGTGATTGAAGGTCCGAGACCTTTACCACCGCTCCCTTCTCTAGCAACTGAGACACCTGCTGATGTAGAGCTTGTCTCCTTGACTCCTCTCGATACCTGGGAGAGAGGTCTAAAGGAACTGTTACTAGAGGAGGTCTCCGTACAAACGGTATTTTGTACCCCTCCTTGAGCAACAACACAGACTCTCGGTCTGCACCCCTCTTCTCCCAGGCCTGCCAGAAGTTGTTCAGTCTGGCCCCTACCGCTGTCTGAGGACGTGGGCAGTCAGACTCTGCCACGGGAGGACTTGGATCCTCTCCTCTTGCCTCTTTTACTGTCGGCACGAGCGCCTCCCCTACTGGGGGCTCTGCCACGAAAGGGCGGGATAAACCTCGTCGCTGGGGTATCGATCTTGGGTCTTACGACATAAGACGATGAAGGAGCGGCCTTGCGCGCCGACGTAGCCATCAGGTCGTGGGTATCCTTCTGCACCAGTGAAGCCGCAATATCCTTGATCAACTGCTGAGGAAACAAGGCAGATGACAACGGGGCAAAGAGAAGCTCCGACCTTTGGCAGGGAGTTACTCCTGCCGAAAGGAACGAGCAAAGAGTCTCCCTCTTCTTCAGGACTCCTGCCGTAAAGGTGGCGGCAAGCTCATTAGAGCCATCACGGATGGCTTTGTCCATGCAGGACATAATAAGCACGGAAACATCACGGTCGGCCGAAGAGATCTTCCTGCTTAAGGCCCCTAGCGACCAATCTAAGAAGTTAAAAACTTCGAAGGCCCTGTAAACCCCTTTGAGGAGATGGTCAAGGTCCGAGGAGGACCAGTAAACTTTAGAGCGTCTCATGGCCAGGCGACGGGGAGAGTCTACGAGGCTTGAGAAGTCTCCCTGGGCAGAGGCAGGAACTCCCAAGCCGAGAACTTCTCCCGTGTCATACCAGACGCTCGCTCTAGAAGCCAGTTTAAAAGGAGGGAAAGCAAAGGCTGTCTTCCCCAAACTCCTCCTGGTGATCAACCAGTCGCCTAGCAAACGTAAAGCTCTCTTAGAAGAGCGAGAGAGCACTAGCTTAGTAAAGGACGGCTTCGAAGCAGCTAGGCCTAGCGTAAACTCTGACGACGGCGAACGAGGAGCAGCAGTTACAAAATGGTCCGGAAACAGATCCTTAAAAATCAGCATTATTTTCTTAAAGTCCATAGAGGGCTGAGCAGCTTTAGGCTCCTCTCCGTCTGACAAAGTCCCCAAAGGAATATCAGTAGGAGGAGGATCAGCAACTTCCTCATCTGAAGGAACCTCGTCCGACAATTGCCGAGTCTCATGAAAAGGAGAGACCTGCCGCGGCGGCAACGCTTGACAGGCAATGTCAACAAGCAAAGGAGCAGCAGTAGCAGTAGAGGAAGCGACGTCACGCCGCTGCTGAAAAGACTGAAATCCTTGTGACTGACCAACAACAACTGAAGTTGATTGACGCTCGACGTCACGTCGGAACTGCCTTGACTGCATAGACTGAGCAGCCAAAACAACCTTCGACTGCGGTGATTGACGCTCAACGTCAAGTCGAGTCAACTGAGCCGGTCGGCGAACGTCAGGTCGGGGCTGCGGCGGCAGAGGCTGAACGTCAACACGAGACTGCGGCAGCGGCTGAACGTCAACACGAGACTGCGGCAGCGGCTGAAAGTCAACACGAGACTGCAGCGAGGGAGGATCCATGTCACGTGACTGACGTGAAAAACTACTGACATCACGTTTCAAAGTACTGTACAAGAAACGTCAGCACTATCGTCAAATGGACGAGTAAATGCTCGTTTGGGCGGCTGACGGCCAGAGTCTCGTTCAGCGTAACGGCGACTCGAAAGCGAAGGATCATCGTGAACCTGCTCAACGTCAAACTCCTCCATAAGGGAGGCAAGCTTAGTCTGCATGTCCTGCAGGACAATCCATTTAGGATCAACGGGAGTCGGAACGGGCCGAGACGACGGTAACGTCTGTGTTGGCAAAACATTGCCTTTACCGCGACCCTCGGACCCCGTGTGACGTTTGCGTTTAATAGGCGAACAGTCTTCCGACGACTGCAAAGGGTCAGAGCTGTCCCAATGGCTACAGCCAGGATGCTGGACCTGTCCTGAAGGGACTGACTTTCGCTTCAAGGGTCTAGAAACCTTGCGCCAAGGTTTCTTTTGCGAAAAGTCTTCGGCTGACGAGGAGAACACAGTCTCACCCGTCTTATGGTAAGGGCGATCTTGACGAGAAATGTCCGATACCAAAGAGGGAACGTCTGTACGTTGGTTAAAGCCTCTCGTCCCCTTAAGTCCTACGACATTACTTCTCCCTGGTGCAGGGGAGCCTGAAAGAGGTCTCGGACTAGGGGAGCGACAAGCACGAACACTAAATACACTTTGCGCACTTATCACTTTATCACTACGATTTTCTGATTTACCACTCTGACACTTCAATAACTTCACATCTGACATGAGTTGGTTACGGTCCGATGCTAAGGACTCAACTTTTTCACCTAAAGCTTGAATCGCAAGAAACATATCCCGCATGGACGGTTCATGAGTGCTAGTAGGGGGTTCAGGAACAACTACTACAGGGGAAGGATTAGGTTCAGGGGCATGGGAGGAGGAAAATTCCAACGACCTAGAGGAGCTTCTCCTCACCCTATCTCTCTCCAGCTTACGAGAATATTTATCATATTCAAGCCAGTCGACAAGACCACGCACTCATCACACCGATCTCCTAATTGGCAGCATTTACCCCGGCAATTAGAACAAACGGTATGTGGGTCGAGAGAGGCCTTGGGAAGACGTTTGTTACAATCCCTAGCATTACACTTGCGAAATTTAGGTCCAGGGATAGGAGAAGGGTCAGCCATATTGAACAATCAGAGAAAATCCAAAACAAATCCAAAGTCATCAACAATAAACACTAGCCAAAAAAGGGTTTCAAGAGTTTTAATTGAAGAAAAAACACCCGTCACAGCGAAAGCTCAAAAACAACCAAAATAAAGTACTTCACCAAAAAGGACGAAAACTCAAGGTCATCAGCGAGCGGAATCAACTTGTCGATAAGACCGACAGAGAAGAACTGGAGATGTTTACAAGTATATGTGGTATCTGGCCGATAGTCGGCGCTGGTGGTCACACCCGCAACCTTCATGGCGATCGCTCGCGAGTTTTTGGTTTCTGTCGAGCCGTCCGAGACGTCAGCTATTATATAATCACCGGCTAAGTTTAATATTTAAAAAATGATGCTTTGCTGAACCTGTAATATTTTCTAAAATAACCATTCTATGCACAAAAGAAAATATTTTTTTAGTACTGTATAGTCACTCATCATCATCTCCACCTACGCCTATTGACGCAAAGGGCCTCGGTTAGATTTCACAAATCGTCTTTATTGTGGGCTTTTGAATCAAAACTTTTCCATTCATCAACTCCCACTTCATGCTTCATAGTCCTCAGCCATATAGGCCTGGGTCTCCCAACTCTTCTAGTGCCTTATGGAGCCCAGTTGAAAGTTTGATGTACTAATCTCTCTTGAGGAGTGCAAAGAGTATGCCCAAACCATCTCCATCTACCCTTCACCATGATCTCATCCACATATGGCACTTGAGTAATTTCTCTTATAGTTTCATTTTTAATCCTCTCCTGCCATTTAACTCTCGGTATTTTTCTGAGGACTTTGTTCTCAAATCTACAAAATCTGTATGTTTAACCAGTAGTATTTTTTAAGCTTTTCAACCACATCTACAACTGATATCATCAATGTGACGTTCTAATATAACACTGAATGCAACACACTATTAAAGGTTTAAAGGCCGCTCATAAATGGCAGAGGCAAGGGACAGTGTGACATTGCCCTATCAGGCAGGACAAAGTCCTAGAGACTGACCATATATACATGATTAGCACCCAAGCCCCCTCTCCATCCAAGCTAGGACCAGGGAGAGGCCAGGCAATGGCTGCTGATGACTCAGCAGATAGACCTATAGGCTGCCCCAAACCCCCATCCTTAGTTCACAAGGATAGTAAGGTTGCAACGACCAAAGAAACTAATGAGTTTGAGCGGGACTCGAACACCAGTCTGGCATTCACCACATCGGCCACCACAACCTTAACACCAACTATAAAGCTGACATCATCATAAAAAAAATTTGAGAAGATAGCATACACTTGCCTTGGCATTGACTTTAGCTCCATGTTCTAGAAGGGTCTGCACAGTTTCTTCTAATCCCCAAGAACAACAGAGATGTAATGGTGTTTGCAAATCCTTCGCTTCATCACCCCCTGTTCCACCTGGACCGGGTTTTCGAACAGCATTTACATCACAGCCACTTCTTATCAAGAAGCATGCTATATCTTCTCTGTTCTCATCTGGAAAATTTTTTTGAATTGTATTAATCAAGAAAGAAATTTAATGGAATTTTTTAAATACAAGTGATATTATTGTGACAGCTGTATACTTTCTTTAGATTATGATAATGATTTGAATGAATATTTATGCATTATGTCAATAACTATTAAGATATTTTCACCAAAAACATAGTTGAATATTATTTTTTAGGTTACATAAGGCAATACAACGGGATAAATAATAATACTCGCTAATATAAGTTAAACACAACATTTATCAAGTAGTCCTAGTCATGTAACAATAATTTTCAATGTAGTTTCAAATGCCTGCAACAATTAACAATACATACAGTACTGTTAATCCCTTCAATAATAAGAGCCATAAATACCATTTTAAGGTGTGTTGGCTATTCTTAGTGAATATCAACCCACATTTCTTAAAAGAAAGAAAACTAAAATCATCAATAAAAGAGTAAGGTAAGTAAATAGCAAATAACGAAGTAATTACAAAGGGTGGGATATTATACTGTATAGTGATGCCTCAGGATACGAAAGTAATCCGTTCAGGATACGGTTTCGTATCCTGATTTCTTCATATCCTGAGTCGCGTTTTACATGTAAATAGCCTAATCCGTTCCAAGCCTAACGAAAACACACCTTTTCTTTCATAAACACGCTAAACTGTAGTAATAAACATGCAATGCAGCCATTTCTATCATTCAATAATTAACCCAACCGTTAAAAACAGCCTAATCCATTCCAGAAACCACCATGAGATTATTCAATGATGTAGTTATAGCCTAGTTATCCCCCCCAAGCCCTAAGAAAACGGTCTGTTTTCTTTACTACTGTATAAAAGTTACGGTACTGTATGTAAAGCATTTGGATCAGTGAAGGTGTATTGTTACCTGTACGTACACCTAAATTAAGGATTGATACCCTGAAAAAAAAGGTTACAGTTAATTAACAAAAAAGTTGAAACTTACCTTTTGATTGAGACGATGTCCAATAGCGAAGTCGCGGCAGAGGAGGATGGCATAAGGCAGAAAACGTAACAAGTGACAGACTACGTACAGTAATTTACACACTTAACACATTAACACTTAAACTTTACGAAATAAAAAAATGGCAGAAATAATTAACACTTAACATTACGTATGGAAAACTATAAAATGAAAGAAAAAATTACTTTAACACTTAACGGTAACATAAACTTAAAATTGAATTTTTTTTTTGCTTTTTTATAACTTTACGTTTTTCATATTTTCTAAATTTCTTCTACTTCTTCATCACTTTCTTTTTTTCTGTTTCTTTTCTTTACTTTCACCTTCTAATTCTTCATCACTTCCTCTTTTCTGTTTCTTTTCTTCCCTTTCACCTTCGTCTTGGCCTACTAATACTGCTGGCCTCTTTAATAAGAAACTATCCATTGAAGCTTGTTTCTGCCTACTTTTCAACACATTTCTAAAATGCGTTAGGCAAACGTCATTGCAGTGTTGAAGCGCACGGTTGGTATAAACTCTTTCTGGATGTTCCTTTTCGACGTAGTCTGCCATTTTATGGAAACATGCGAGAATTTCCTTAATGTCTGATGTTTTCAAAGGTGTAACATCCGCCTCATCACCGCTGGAGAACTGCTCTTGAACAACACTCATTTGCATCGTCTCCAACTCCTTCAGGTTGTCCGTCGTCAACTCCTCGTGGTGCTCCTCGATAAGTTCATCTATATCCTCGGAGCTAACTTCCAGCCCCATGGACGTACCAAGATGTACGATGTCAGCCACCTCAGGCTGCTGAATGGGTTCAGGATCGTCAACGATCTCGGCTTCGCCTCCAGGCTTCCCGAACCCCTCGAAATCTCGTGCAGAGACAACATCAGGCCACAGCTTCCTCCAACATGAGTTCAGGGTACGCCTCGAAACTTCCTGCCAAGAGAGATCGATGAGTTTGAGGCATATCACGATATTAAAGTGATCTTTCCAGAATTCACGCAGAGTGAGGTTTGTACTTTCTGTGACTTGGAAACATCTCTGGAAGAGATGCTTCGTGTACAATTTTTTGAAATTAGAAATAACTTGCTGGTCCATGGGCTGGAGGAGAGGGGTGGCGTTAGGCGGTAGATACATGACCTTTATGAAGGAATACTCGGCCAGAAGATATTCCTCGAGGCCAGGAGGGTGAGCTGGAGCATTGTCCAACACCAGCAGACATTTCATAGGGAGGAGCTTTTCTTCCAAATATTTTCGGACAGTCGGACCGAAGCAGACATTCACCCAATCAATGAAAAGTTGCCTCGTTACCCAGGCTTTAGCATTCGCCCTCCACATCACGGGAAGGTTCTCCTTGATGACTTTGTGGGCTTTGAAGGCTCGGGGATTTTCAGAATGGTACACCAGCAGGGGCTTTATCTTGCAGTCCCCACTGGCGTTTGCGCAAAAAGCAAGGGTAAGCCTGTCCTTCATAGGCTTATGTCCTTGTAGCCTCTTCTCCTCCGCCGTTATGAACGTCCGACGAGGTATTTTCTTCCAGAAAAGCCCAGTTTCGTCGCAATTGAAAACTTGCTGCGAACTGTAGCCTTCCTGCAGTCAACTCTTCAAACGTTTTAACAAAGGCTTCGGCGGCCTTCGTGTTCGAGCTGGCTGCCTCCCCATGCCGTACCACTGAATGAATACCAGTCCTTTTCTTGAATTTCTCGAACCACCCCGAGAAGCCTTGAACTCTGGGGGTTCCTGCTGGGATGTTCTTTCTCCTGCCCCTTCTTCGGCCTAAGAACGCACGAGATCACCAAAAATGGCGGAGGCCTTCTGGCAAATTGTAGTCTCAGTGATGGTGTCTCCTGAGATCTCTTTGTCTTTGATCCACACAAGAAGCAGCCTCTCCATCTCGTCATGCACGTGGGTTCTCTTGTTGGAGAAAATAGTCGACGCCCTTAGAAGGTGTTGCTGCTTTGATGGCCGCCTTCTGCTTCAGGATGGTGCCTATCGTAGACGTATTCCGGCCATACTCCTTGACGATCGCACTTAAACGCATGTCAGACTCGTACTTTTTCACGATTTCGAGTTTCGTCTCCTTCGGCAACATTCTTGGGACCCATGGCTACAGTATTAAGGTCAATGCATAATACACTACGTACATTATATACAGTACTATGTATAGTAAACACTAATACAGTACAGTGCACAGTAACGAATTTTTAATAACGATAACACGTGGCGTACGAATGTATTTAACACTACGTCAAACAAGCGAAAGCACACAATGTCTGTTAACGATACCGCAGTCGGAACGAAAAGAGAGAGAGAGAGATGAACGCCCGTGCGTAAGCAAGGTGGGATAGTTGCCGACCAATAAGAAAGCAGGATCTTATGGCGTCAGCTAGCATCTGAGTAGGGAGATAACCAATGGCTGTAAGTGAGTTTACCCAAGTCCAAAGTCTGGCGGCGCGCGCTTTTTAAAATTACTCTTAGCGACGAGTTGGGATCTCGTAAGCTTTTCATATCCTGAAATTTTATTCGTATACTGGGGCATAAAAATCTTCGAATCGCTTTTCGTAACCTGAATTTTTCGTAAGCAGAAACTTTCGTATCCAGAGGTATCACTGTATTCATATCTGCGGTTAAGTAGGTTTTACTTATAATCTACTTTGCTGAACCTCTGAACTGTTTGAACAATCAAACCTCTGGCATTGATATATTGTGCTTTATCATAAAAGAAGTGAAGAGAATAAGGAAGGGTGGATCAAGAAATGAAGACAGTGAAAGATGAAAATGGAGACAGTGAAAGATGAAAATGGAGACAGTGAAAGATGAAAATGGAAGATTGTTGAAAGGATATGAGCCAAGGAAAAGGTAGCCTGAATATTTTGAAAGGTTGCTGAATGTTGAGGATAATAGGGAGGCAGATATAATTGCTGTTGCAGGTGTTGAGATACCAGTGATGGGAGATGAGAATGAGAGATAGATTACAAGAGAGGAAGTGAAGAGAGCACTAGATGAAACGAGAGCAGGAAAAGCACCTGATATGGATGGTGTGAGGGCTGAGATGTTAAAGGAAGGGGGAGTGACTGTACTTGAATAGTTGATGAGATTGTTTAACATCTGTTTTATGTGTCAATGGTACCAGTGGACTGGGTGTGTATGTGTATTGTTCTGCTATACAAAGGTAAGGGAGATGTGCACGAGTGCTGTAACTCTAGGAATATTAGTTTGTTGAGTGTGGTTGAAAAAGTGTATCGTAGAGAGTTGATTAATAGGATCAAGGATAAAACAGAGGATGCAATCTTAGAAGTGCAGGATGATTTTAAAAGAGGTAGGGGATGTATGGATCAGATTTTTCCAGTTAGGCATTTACAGTATGCCAAAAATATTTAGCAAAAGGTAAGAAGGTGTACTGTATGTTGCATTTATAGATCTGGAGAAAGCTTATGACAGAGTTAAAGGAGAAGCAATATGGAATGTGATGAGGTTATATGCAATTAATTAGAAGGTTGGTTCATATATAGATAATAAAGTGTGTGTTAGGAAAGGAAATTAAATGAGTGGGTGGTTTCCAGTGAGAGTGGGGCTGAGACAGGGATGTGTGATGTTACCATGGTTATTCAATTTGTTTGATGATGGAGTTGTAAGAGATGTGAATGCTCAAGTGCTTGGTCAAGGATTAAAACTGATAGATGGGTGCTGATGACTCAGCAGGTAGACCTACAGGCTAGGCTCTCCTAAACATCCCCATCCATAGCTCACAAGGATGGTGAGGCTGCAGACACTACAAGAAACTATCAAGTTTGAGCAGGACTTGATCTCCTGTCCAACAGAATTCCAGGCAGGGACATTTCCAATAGGCTAACATAATCAAATGTATATGTTGGAAAAAGAGATATCCTGCGAAAAAAGTACAATGCTTACCAATAGCTTTATGTAGTAAAGTCTGCAAACATCCATCTGGTCCCCCACACCAATTGTCTGTGTCTACATGATATCTGTAATAAAGAAAATAATCAGAGCAATATTGATTTTAAAATACTTCTCGTCTTTACACTGAAAATGCAATGCAGTATAAAATGGATTTTGACATAGGAAAAATCTATTTTTGGGTGAGATAGCCATGTTGTCCTGATGGAAGTTCTTTAATGGCAGCTTTCTACTACTTGGGATATTTCTGCAAGTGATATAACAGAGAATTTTTCCTTAGAGTTATCACGGAGTTTTAACCTCCGGAGAGAATATCCTGAGGGATATCATGTATAAATCAGGGACATGTTAATAACAGCCCATGATTATCCTTCCCCGAATAGAGTTAACTTGGTCTCGAATGATAAGGGATAGGGTATAGGGTAGGATACATGGCCGAGATAGCTGCTACAACTCCCAATCTCAAGGTGCTACAACTTACACGTTTCCTGTTGAACCATTCCTTTATGCAGAAACCATCTTTGATGGTTGCTTAGAGTTTTTCTGCCTGTTTCCTTAGCTTTTAGAGTGATTTAGTGATCAATTAAAATTCATTATAACACAAGAGTTCATACTGAATATCTATAGAAGGACCCAAACATTCTGAGATACAAACACAAATCCAACTAAAAATAATAAAAGATAAGATAAAGAAATACTATAATAAAGGGATTTTGACGAAGGAGAAATCTATTTCTGGACAAGGAACCTGTGTCGTCCAGTGAAATGCTCCTTATAGCACCATTTCTAAGGCATAAATACTGCTAAATATACCAGAGAAAAAAGATGCATGGAATGCTAGGAATAAACCCAGCTCGCTCACTCTGATGAATGTCGATATAGTAACTGGGGCATGTAAGAACCACGACCATAGGTCCCTCACCCGTTAGACCTCTCCTTCTTCAACATCCTCTGGAACTACGAGGTGCCGTACCACACCCGACTACTGCCTTCTACTACGACTATCCTCCCCTCACCCCTACCCCTCACCACGCTCCCTCCCTCATTCCTCCTTAGCACCAGCGAAGGTTCAGATGCATTTTTTAATAACCTAATATCTATTTCATATGAAATCTGACTATTTGTTGACTTCCGTAGCTAGAAATCATAGGCATGGGATACAGGTTAGGCTTACCCTAGGCCAAAATTGAACAAAATGAGACTAGCAAGCAATGCGACTTATAAGCAGCTTCTTGGAACCTATTAAGTTTATAAGTTAAAGAGCTTCTGTACCTTGCTCAAAATTCATAACATACTGACATTCCTAAGATCTATAATGATAGCACTGGTTTAGCATAAGACTACAGTACATCATTACTGTATAAATTAATGCTAAATATCTTGCTGCAATGAGTAATTATTTGTAACAGAGCCTGAACATATGTAAAAAGAATTTTCATTGTACTTGATTTCTATGGAGACTAAGAAATATATAAGCTAGTTACTGCACTATAAAAATAAATTTTTGTCATTATGAAAATATAAGTAGGACTAACTAAATTCTCCATTTTTGTTGAAATGTATAAAAAAAAAATAGGTAATGAGGAGAGACCAGGAGTATGTTGGGAGGAGGCTGTTGAAAATGGATGTTCCAGGTAGGAGGAGGAGGATGGGGAGACTAAAGAGAAGGTGGATGAAGTGTGTAACAGCGGATATGGAGGAGAAAGATTTCACAGTGGAGGACATCGGAGACAGAAGAGGTTGGAAACGGCTTTCAAGAAATACCGACCTTGCATAGCGGGAAAAGCTTTAGTCGAAGAAGTAGTACGAAAATGTTATTTTCATTAGTAAAATAAATTTTTGAATATACTTACCCGATAATCATGTAGCCGATAATCATGTAGCTGTCAACTCCGTTGCCCGACAGAATTCTACGGAAGGGATACGCCAGCGATCGCTATACAAGAGGGGGGTGTACTCACAAGCGCCACCTGTGGCCAGGTACTGCAGTACTTCTTGTTGACACCACCTCAATTTTTCCTCGGTCCACTGGTTCTATGGGGAGGAAGGGTGGGTCAATTAAATCATGATTATCGGGTAAGTATATTCAAAAATTTATTTTACTAATGAAAATAACATTTTTCAATATTAATCTTACCCGATAATCATGTAGCTGATTCACACCCAGGGAGGTGGGTGAAAACCAGTGTACATGTATATCAAGAAGCTAAGTATCCCGTATTTCATATTATCAGTTATTCAAAATAACAATGAAATTATAAGTACCTGGTAAGGAAGTCGACTTGAGCCATTACTCTGCCTTAAATAAGTTCGTCTTCCTTACTGAGCGCAGCGTTCCTCTTAGGAGGCTGAACAACTCTAAGGTGCTGAAGTATCAAGGGCTGCAACCCATACTAAAGGACCTCATCACAACCTTTAACCTCGGCGCTTCTCAAGAAAGAATTGACCACCCGCCAAATCAACAAGGATGTGGAAGGCTTCTTAGCCGACCGTACAACCCATAAAAAGTATTCAAGAGAAAGGTTAAAAGGTTATGGGATTATGGGAATGTAGTGGCTGAGCCCCCGCCTACTACTGCATTCGTTGCTACGAATGGTCCCAGGGTGTAGCAGTACTCGTAAAGAGACTGGACATCTTTGAGATAGAATGATGCGAACACTGACTTGCTTCTCCAATAGGTTGCATCCATAACACTCTGCAGAGAACGGTTCTGTTTGAAGGCCACTGAAGTAGCCACAGCTCTCACTTCATGTGTCCTTACCTTCAGCAAAGCAAGGTCTTCTTCCTTCAGATGAGAATGTGCTTCCCTAATCAGAAGCCTGAATAGTAAGAAACTGAGTTCTTAGACCTTGGAAAAGAAGGCTTCTTGATAGCACACCATAAGGCTTCTGATTGTCCTCGTAAAGGTTAAGACCTTTTTAGATAGTACCTAAGAGCTCTAACTGGGCAAAGTACTCTCTCCAGTTCATTCCCCACCAAGTTGGACAGGCTTGGGATCTCGAACGACTTAGGCCAAGGACGTGAAGGAAGCTCGTTTAGCAAAAACCGAGCTGCAAGGAACATGTAGCCGTTTCAGATGTGAAAACTATGATCCTGCTGAAGGCGTGGATCTCACTTACTCTTTTAGCTGTTGTCAAGCACACGAGGAAAAGAGTTTTTAATGTGAGGTCCTAAAAAGAGGCTGATTGGAGAGGTTCAAAACTTGATGACATAAGGAACCTTAGGACCACGTCTAGATTCCAGCCTGGAGTGGACAACCGACGTTCCTTTGAGGTCTCAAAAGACCTAGGGAGGTCCTGTAGATCTTTGTTGGTGGAAAGATCCAAGCCTCTGTGGCGGAAAACCGCTGCCAACATACTTCTGTAACCCTTGATCGTAGGAGCTGAAAGGGATCTTACTTTCCTTAGATGTAACAGGAAGTCAGCAATCTGGGTTACAGTGGTACTGGTTGAGGAAACTGCATTGGTCTTGTACCAGCTTCGGAAGACTTCCCCTTGAGACTGATAGACTCTGAGAGTGGATGTTCTCCTTGCTCTGGCAATCGCTCTGGCTGCCTCCTTCGAAAAGCCCCTAGCTCTTGAGAGTCTTTCGAAAGTCTGAAGGCAGTCAGACGAAGAGCGTGGAGGTTTGGGTATACCTTCTTTACGTGAGGTTGACGTAGAAGGTTCACTCCTAGAGGAAGAGTCCTGGGAATGTCGACCAGCCATTGCAGTACCTCTATGAACCATTCTCTCGCGGGCCAGAGCGGAGCCAACCAACGTCAGCCGTGTCCCTTTGCGAGAGGAGAACTTCTGAAGTACCCTGTTGACAATCTTGAACGGCGGGAATGCATACAGGTCGAGATGGGACCAATCCAGCAGAAAAGCATCCACGTGAACTGCTGCTGGGTCTGGAATCGGAGAACAATACAACAGGAGTCTCTAGGTTATCGAGGTAGCGAACAGATCTATGGTTGGCTGACCCCACAGGGCCCAAAGTCTGCTGCAAACATTCTTGTGAAGGGTCCACTCTGTGGGGATGACCTGACCCTTCCGGCTGAGGCGATCTGCCATGACATTCATACCGCCCTGAATGAACCTCGTTACCAGCGTGAGCTTTCAATCTTTTGACCAGATGAGGAGGTCCCTTGCGATCTAGAACAACTTCCACGAAAGAGTCCCTCCCTGCTTGGAGATGTAAGCCAGGGCTGTGGTGTTGTCAGAGTCCACCTCCACCACCTTGTTAAGCTGGAGGGACTTGAAGTTTATCAAGGCCAGAAGAACCGCCAACAACTCCTTGCAATTGATGTGAAGTGTCCTTTGCTCCTGATTCCATGTTCCCGAGCATTCCTGTCCGTCCAAAGTCGCACCCCAGCCCGTGTCTGATGCGTCCGAGAGGAGACGGCGGTCGGGTTTCTGAACAGCCAAAGGTAGACTTCCTTGAGAAGAAAGCTGTTCTTACACCACGCGAGAGAAGACCTCCTCTCTTCGGAAACAGGAACTGAGACCGTCTCTAGCGTCATGTCCTTTATCCAGTGAGCAGCTAGATGATACTGAAGGGGGCGGAGGTGGAGTCTCCCTAACATGATGAACAGGGCCAGCGATGAAAGTGTCCCTGTTAGACTCATCCACTACCTGACTGAGCATCGGTTCCTTCTCAGCATGCTCTGGATGCATTCTAGGGCTTGGAAGATCCTTGGGGCCGACGGAAAAGCCCGAAAAGCTCGACTCTGAAGATCCATACCCAGGTAGACAATGGTCTGGGATGGGACGAGCTGGGACTCCTCAAAATTGACCAGGAGGCCCAGTTCCTTGGTCAGATCCATAGTCCATCTGAGAATCTCCAGACAGCGACGACTTGTGGGAGCTCTTAAAAGCCAGTCGTCTGACGGAGCCGGACACAAGATCATGGTACTGCTGCACAGTCTGTGAACTGTCAACCATGGGGAAGCGAGGAAGTACAGTGACAACCCGAAGCTGTCTAGACTGTCTGGGTCGTACAGACAACTCCTTATCGGGTTGCTGAGGTTGCCGCACTGCGTCACAACAAGTCACTTCTGCTGGTTGTTGAACGTCTTCCCAGTGACACACTGACTCCGTAAACAAAAAATCCTCTAACAAGGACTAAGCTTGGACTGCATGTCTTGCAACACAGCTCAAGGTCTATGGGAGCAGGTGTGGTAACAGACGGGGTTAGCGACTGAAGTGGAACCATTACCTTCCCTGGAAGCATGTTATGCTTAAATAAAAGTCCATAGGAGGCTACGCAGCTAAAGGCTCCTCTCCAAATGACAGAGTCCTCAAGGGAATATCAGAAGGAGGGAGAAAAGCACTTTCTCATCTACAGGGACCATATCCGAGAAAAGCTAAGTTCTCTCAGTGAGGGTTTCACTGGTGCAAAAGCAGCAGACTAGAAGGCAACGTTATGAAACTGCTTGACAGTCTAGTGAGTTGGCAACAACCAAAGATGTGTGACTGAGAAGCATGCGGTAAGGTATGCACAGCATGCTGTATGCAGAGCATGCTGTATGCAGAGCATGCTGTATGTAGAGCATGCTGTAAGGTAAGCAGAGCATGTTGCATGGCGTGTAACATTTCTCAGAAATTCCATGACCAGTGCTAGATTGAGTAATATCGCATTACTGTCCATTGAAAGTGCACGTGCCGAGGGAATTGATTTAGACTGTTTTGTTGATAAATTTGATAGCCGGCATGATAATCGTAGAATTAAGCTGCACTAAATATACGTACTATAATCTACTTCACCTCAGGAAAGGGAAACTCGCCCTGTTGGCAACACTGCATTACTTCATGCATGCTTGCATGGGGTTTTAATATCAACATAATATTTACATTACATTCATAACTCATGATTCATTTTTGTTTTGAAGATATTTTTGCCATATTTTTGCGATTTTGTTAAAAGTATATTGCAAGGAATACATATATATTTTTTTTTTTTTTTTTTTTTTTTAAGTAATACGAATAACCTCCATTATCATAATGTTTGTGTAGGCATACATGTATATGTTTTACAAATGCAAGTTATGAAAGTAATGAGGTGTTATTATTGCCATTTGTTATTTCAAAGTTGAATGGGAAGAGGCTCAAGCTGAGGAGAAAGTGGCAGATGCATGCGTTGAGGTGGCTGACTCATAGCATGAGGTTCCTGCCTCAAGAGTTGCGCTTGCCTCAAGGGTTGAGGTGGCTGCGCAGAGAGAGGCTCTTGACTCACGAGTTGAGGTTCTTGAGGTGTGAGCTGCGAGAGTTGAGGTGGCGGCTGCGCAGAACGCGGCTCCTGTCTCACGAGTTGAGGTTCTTGAGGTGCTTGCCTCGAGAGTTGAGGTTGCAGCTGCGAGAGCTGAGGTGGCTGCCTCAAGGATGGTAGAGGTTGTCGTACCTCAAGAGGTTGCTGCCTCGAGGATGGTCTTACTGCAAGAAACTCTTGTCTCAAGGGAAGAGGAGGTTGTAAGGCATAAGGCTCCTGCCCCCATTGTTGAGGAGGTTGCTGCGTGGTAAGAGGCTCCAGCCTCAAGGAAAGTGGAGGTTGCTGCACAGCGCTGGTATCTGGCAACTCCCAACGCGGCAGCTCACGCATGGAGGTAGCTAGAGGAACCTCAACCTCATACGTCTGGCAGATTGTACTGCGCAGAGGGGGAGGAGCGTTCGCAGGAGGAGGTGTATTAACCTTCTCTGCCTGAAACTCCTGCATCAACACCGCAAGCTGAGACTGCATTGTCTGCAGTATAGACCACTAGAGTTTAAGAAAGACAACAACAAACGGAGCTACTGTCCGTTGAGACTGAGGGTCTAAAACAGCTGGTGCGGCAACAGACGGAGCTACTGCCTGTTGCGATACCACCTTGCCTCTCTGGGAGGTGTGCAGTTGTCGTACTGCAGCAAGTCCGAACTGACCCAGGGCTAAAGGCTACACCTAGGAGTTGGACTTGTGCGGAAGGGACCGACTTGCACTTAAAAGCTGCAAGATTTGGTCCATGGTTTCTGCGAGAAACCTCTTCCGCAGACGAGGAATAAAAGGGCTCTCTCGTCTTTGTGTGGGTGGGGTGATCACGTCGGCAACGTGTGTAGATACACCCGAAACCACGGAGGGAAAAACGTCTGTTCGTCGATCAAGGCCTGCTGAACCCATAAGTCCTTCGACATTACTTCTCCCCTGGGCTTGGGAGCTTGTAAGAGGTCCCAGACTAGGCGAACAACTGGCACGAACAGACGAACCCTCGAACGCAACACTGTAACACTTTGCGCTTAACACTTATCACTTTTGATTTTCTGTTTGCACTTATTTCACTGAACTCGAAACTTTAAGTGGTTTGTACCTGAAACACGCAATTCTATCCTTCCTTAAAAGTTAGTAATTGCGAAAACAGAATTACAATGTAACAGAAAAATCTAATGAAAGATAAATAATTCAGTGGCTGGAAAGAGACTAAACACTAGATCAAATAAACTACGTTTAAAATCTCTCACCGCATAAAGCTTGAGAACAAGAATAAAACTCTAGAAACGTTTACCTTCTTCCCCTAAAGAGACTAGGGAGAAGAGCAAAAACGATAACAACGTTACTCGCTTGAACGAAACGTTTATCCTCCTCTCTCTCCCTCCGTCTCTATCTCTCTCTCTCTCTCTCTCTTGACTTAGAACCTGAGAGAAGAGCCCAATCATATATATCGTTAAAACATATTATTGTTAAAGGAAAAAAACTGAAAGATTTCCCAAATAAAAAGTTCCTTTATTAGAATTAAAACCATTAAGCTAAGAAAGAATGAACAAAACGCTAGAAACGGTTTACTCTTACTGCAACGTGACACCGTGAAAATTCTCTCTCTATCGTAACGATAGAGCGCAAGTTGAACGTTCTGAACGTCAACAACTGCAGACAAAACAAAACGTTAGTTCAACTTTGAAAACAGTACGAGACTATCAAAGAAATTCTTTCAAAAACATTAAAATAGCATAATATGTTAACAGGTAAAACCGAAATGACGGGCTCAATGTTAATTAACTTCGGTACCAAGAAAAGACCGCCTACTATTAGGAAAGGTCGAATATAAACAAATATAAAAATTAATTTTAATAAGTTTATAATAAATGGAAGTTAATCGAAGAGGCCTATAAAAGGCGGAGAGATATAAAATAAATCTATAACTTTTGTTAAGCAAAATTAAGAAAGAGAGTCTATACTCTCTTAGACACCAACACTTCCGTCTAAGGGAAGGGTCGGCCATTTAAAAGTGACAGAGAGTTCATACTCTCTTCGTCACCATAATTAATCAAATTAATTCCAAAAGCTAGCTAAGCTAATGATAAAACTTCCTGAATAGCGAAAGCTAAACTCTAGAGCAAATACATCACCAAATCGTGAGCAAAAAACTCCAGAATCAACAGCGTATCCATGTAGGTCTAGCCGGAGGCACGACAGAGGAAAAATTGAGGTGGTGTCAACAAGAAGTACTGCAGTACCTGGCCACAGGTGGCGCTTGTGAGTACACCCCCCTCTTGTATAGCGATCGCTGGCGTATCCCTTCCGTAGAATTCTGTCGGGCAACGGAGTTGACAGCTACATGATTATCGGCTACATGATTATCGGGTAAGATTAATATTGAAAAATAATAGGTGCAACTGAAATATAACATTAATCCTTAGGTTAGTGGAATAGGGTATTAGAATATAATCCTTTGGGTAAAATAACAAAAAAATCTGAAATTGTTGGCATTTTAAGTCTGAATTACCTGTACTATACAAGCAAAAGTACTTTACTCTAAACAACCTAATCAAAATGTAGGCACCTATTTCCAACACTACATCCATCAGTGAAAGGTTCTTTGATGTACATTTACACAAGTCATACATATATAAGTATTTATACAGCGTGTATATGTGTGTGTGTATGTATATATATATATATTTATATATATACACACACATACACGAGAGAGAGAGAGAGAGAGAGAGAGAGAGAGAGAGAGAGAGAGAGAGAGACTCGCCCCTAATAATACACTTTTTTCAAAGATCCTTACTGTACTAAAATGGAAGCAATGTCCTCTTGTTTGGAATTAAGGGCTTGCCAGAGTGGAGGTTCAGGTGAATTTGGATGTGACTGATCTGCTCCTTTGCCACAAAGTAGACCCACCACTGCTGAAAGCCCTTCGGCGATACACATCTGCAGAGGTGACAGTCCATCTCGATTCCTGTGGGAGAAAATTGTTTAAAATTGTATTATAAACATTTCAGATGATTCATAACATTACAGGTATTCTAAGGTTGGAAGTTTATGTGATGTCAGGAGAGAATTACACATTGAATGAGTTAATAAATGCATGTGATTAGCTATCTTATAAGTTTTGTTTATGAATCAAACAATACAGACAAATAAAACTAGTTGATTTCGTAATCGTAGAGTTATTCTAAATGATGTTAGTAATATTTGTGGTCATTCATACTCTAATTTTGCAAACTATATAAAAACACTTTTTAAGTTGAGTCCCTTTTACCAGTCACTTTAAATAAACAATTGAACTGCCATTGACCTATGATGTCATGCTAATCACCAGCAAGATTACAATTAGAGTAATTTCACATCATTCAAACAAACAATTTCATACTTCAAGAGTACACAGAATTCCTTCGGTAATACTGTCCTCTAAAGTTAGTGATAATTGCAGCACCATAGAACAACAGTCAACAATTGGTAATGCTAGACTCAAAAATACCAGAAATCATCTTCATTTAACAGGAATTATCTGTTCTTTTAGTTGTATATTTATTCATAATTCCATAAAGAAAATATTTAAGTGAGTAATATCCTCTGTTTAAAAGGCAGCGCATTTTCTTGTTGATGGTTTTGGGCTTAGGAACTTGCTAAATTTGGATCCAATTCCTATATTGATTATAACCTAATTCACAAAAATAACTCAATAAGGGGGTATACATTGATACATCAACATGGGGTAAACGAAAAGACTGAAAAGACAAAAATAAAGCAGCGTACTAATCAAAGATTATTGGCCTTGACAGCCAGATTATCTCAATTCTGTATAAGAGGCCCAAGCCTACTGAAAAGAAAGAAACCAGGAAACCTTTAGTTTTAGTGTATATTATACATCAATATAAAGCCAGACTTTGAGAGAAGAGTAATATGAACATCAGGAGTGTTTCATAAAAATAATAAGTATATTATTTTAATTACCTAAAATTGACATCTGCTCCATTGTTAATAAGAAAAGTAGCTACTTGAATATCCCTAACTTCTATGGACATGTGAAGAAGAGTACGTCTATTAGAGTCAGTTGCGTTTATGTCGGCACCTGCTTCCAGCAAATGTTTTGCTACTGTGATTTGCCCTGTTCCAAGAGCTAAACCAAGAGAGGTCAAATCATCTGAATCACGAAGATTTAGGTCGGGAATCATCTTTGGGTCCACATCATTGCTTTCACAATATTCTGCAAAAAGAAGAAAAAGTAAATAAATTTATAAACAGTCCACATAACATGATTTTAAAACTAAAATCTATCGTTTCCATGCTTATCTTTGAATATGATAAATTCGAGGATAATTTTTATTTTTCCCTAACACAAACCTGGAGTTATTTATCATGGATATTCTTATGGCAAAGATGGAAGGTAGCCAATTAAACTTTTAGTGCGAGGTGGCAACTCTACCCAGACACTGGGTGTCATTTTGTGTTTTAGAGGGGAGTACTACTGGCTTGAACAAAGTTGAGGTGTCTAGTCCTCTTTTCCTCGCTTTATTCTAAAGGAAATCAAATCCTTCTAAACGATCGGTCTCTACATCCATTGGAGTGGCTACAGATTTGTAATTGGTGGGGATGACCAAAGAAGGATATGCATGCGACATCTCTAAAGGAGAGACTGTGGTTTTAATTTAAACTTTGACGTTACATTTGACTGATAACAAATATTAGTTAAATCTTTTACATGGAAAATGTTTACAGTATTGCTGTATAAAATAAAAAAATTACATTTGATAAATGGATAAAATTATGTAAAAATAAGTCATTAGGCAGTCCACTGTTTAAAGTACTTAAAAATTGCAATTTACATTGAAAGAATATAAAAAAAATAATAAAATTACGGGCATAGGTGAAGGTCAGAAGGATCAAGCCTTAAAGTATACAGTAAACAGATGAAAAAACACCAATAATTAAAATTTCAAGTTAGATACTCATTATCAACAAAATCAAAAATTTTAAGTAATTTTTATTTTTCCTAACATACTTACCGAGAACTACTTTCTTAGGAGGTCACTGGTGATCTCTCTCTGCCGACCAGAGTTTTGAGTAGTTACCCCCCCACTCCGCGCTCTAAGTAGCCTTACCCCCGGCATCAAGGAATGTGCCCCGAGGGTAGGATTAAGGTAGGTCGCTAGCATGCTGGGTCAGCATCGTCATTAAGTTCTATTGAATTAGCATAATGCTAGCAAGGGAAGAGAGGCACTCGGGGAAGGAAGGGAGGGCCATTACCCGAAAGTAGTTCTCGGTAAGTATGTTAGGAAAAATAAAAATTACTTAAAATTTTTGATTTGTTCCAACACGAATACTTACCTCGAACTACTTTCTTAGGAGACTTACACTTTAGGAGGAGGGAGTGCTATTCTGACCCACTGACCCGGCCGTGGAGGCCAACAGGCCTCTGGATAACGGGACCTACTAGAGAGCGGAAGCGAGGGTAACTACACAAAAATTCACGTTAGTGTCTAAGTACTCACCCTTTGAAAAACTTCTTTTGACGTTCCTTCTCGACGCGTAGTCGTGAAGAATGTGTTATTTTCTGGGAACAGACGGTACTCCCCGAAGAGGCAAGTAAGCAACTGGGTAGGAGGTAGGAAACCGCACTTGTGCCTACCGGTTGCTAGTCTTGAATGCGCCTGGGGTTTTACCGTTACACCGCTTGGAGGGCGGAGATGACTGTTCCAATGGAGAACCCGTCCAAGGATTTTCTTGAGTAGTCCTTGAGGTAGTGGGCAGTAAAGGTTGACTGGTTCGACCAAGTACCTGCTCGCAGAATTTGCCCTACTGTCATGTTTTTCTCAAAGGCTAAGGAGGTGCTCAGGCCCCTGATGTCATGAGGTCTGGGAGTGCCTGGCACTGCCATGCCAGCCTCCTTGTAGGTTCTGGCGATAACCTGTCTCAACCAGAAGGAGATGGTGTTTTTGGAAACTTGTTTCTTATTAATACCTGTGGAAACGAAGAGGCTCTTGATGCCTGGTCGGAGATGCGCTGTCCTCTCCAGGTATTTTCTATTTGTTCGCACTGGGCACAATTTTAAGTCTTCTGCATTACCTGTCTTAGGGATGGCAGGGATTGAGAAACCTTCAAACCTCGGGTCCCAGACTGCTGGGTTCTGAGTCTTGGCCACAAAAGAAGGCACGAACTTGAAGGATACTTCTTTCCACCCCTTTGAGTGAGAGACGTCGTATGACAGACCATGGATCTCTCCCACTCTCTTAGCGGATGCCAAGGCCAGCAAGAAGACGGCCTTGAGGGTGAGATCTTTGTCTACGATATCCTTCAAGGGTTCAAAGGGGGGACGACACAGCATCTTCAGGACCTTGGCTAAGTCCCACTGGGGCACCCTCCTCGCCTGAGGGGGGCAAGACTGCTCGAAGCTTTTGACAAGCATCGCTATGTGTCTCGAGGCCCCCAGGTCGATGCCCTTTAGGAGGAAGACTTGGCCTAAGGCAGCCCGAACTCCTTTTATGGCTGGGATTGACATCCCTACTTTGTCCCTGAGAAACACCAGAAAATCTGCTATGTCTGGGACAGAGGCCTTAAGAGGTCTAATGTGCCTCTCAGAGCACCACTTCGTGAAGGAGGCCCATTTTGCCTGGTATATCGCAGTTGACGACTTTCTCAGGTATAGCGACATTCTCTTAGCCGTGGAGGGAGAATAACCTTCCTTCTTCAGGAGCCGCTGGATAGTCTCCAGGCGTGAAGACGAAGGGAGAGTGGGTTGTCGTGGAGCTTGAGAAAGTGAGGCTGGTGCAGAAGGTCTGACCTGGCGGGTAGAGGCCACGGCGGGTGACTCGTTAGGTCTTTTAGGTCTGCGAACCACTCCCTCTCCGGCCACCAAGGCGCTACCAAAGTCATCTTTAGGTTTCGGGCGGCCCTTACTCTGTTGAGCACTTGTCTTATCAACGTGAAGGGGGGAAAAGCGTACACATCCAAATTGTCCCACTTGTGCTGAAAGGCGTCTTCCAAGGCTGCTTTCGGGTCTGGTACAGGGGAGCAATAGACTGGGAGTTGGGCGTTGAGTTTCGTTGCAAAGAGGTCCATCACCGGGGAACCCCAACGCTGAATGACGAGCCTGGCTACTTCTGGGAGGAGGGACCACTCTGTCCCTACTATCTGGCCCATTCTGCTGAGGCCGTCGGCCAGAACGTTTTTCTTCCCGGGAATGAACCTTGCTAATAACACCACGTGATTTTCCTCTGCCCAATTCAGAATCTCTATGGTGAGATCGCACAACTCCCTCGATTTCAAGCCCCCCTGCTTCTTTATGTATGCTACTACTGTGGCGTTGTCGCACATCAACGCCACGGTGTTTCCCTTTAGCAGACTTGCGAAGTGTAAGCACGCCTCCTGGACTGCTTTCAACTCCAGGACATTGATGTGGAGTTGCTTTTCCCCTTCCAACCAGGTACCTCGTGCCGTCCCGTCGAGGAGGTGGGCTCCCCATCCTTGGTTGGAGGCGTCTGTGAACAGGAGTAATTCTGGAGGGCTGGTCCCGAAGGGCATCCCCTTGAGGGAGTTCGACTGGCAGTGCCACCATTCCAGGGAGGGTCTTGTGTCTGGAAGGACTCGAATTAGCACTTGTTGTGAGTCCGTCTGGCACCAGAGGCTCTTGAGATTCCATTGAATGGATCTGAGCTTTATTCTCCCTTGGGGAACTAGTTTCTCCAATGAGACCAGGTGGCCTATCAGCCTCTGCCAGTCTTTCGCTCTCCTGGGTTGTTCTGATAGGAATGGCTGGATGATGTGCCTGAGGTTCTTTATCCTGTCCTCCGAAGGGAAAACTTTTCCTTGAATGGTGTCCAATGTCATCCCCAAGTAGTTCATCCTGGTGGACGGGGATAGATTTGACTTCTTTGGGTTGATGACAATCCCCAGATCTCTGCAAAACTGAAGGAGACTTCTCCCTTGTTCTTCCAAGAGGGCCTTTGAGGCGGAAAGGAGCAACCAGTCGTCCAGGTATCTGATAAGGCGGATGCCACGTTCGTGAGCCCACACTGAGACAGTCGTGAAGACTCTCGTGAATACCTGGGGAGCTGTTGACAGACCGAAGCAAAGAGTCCTGAATTGCAGGATCTGGGAACCCCATTTCAACCGGAGGAACTTCCGACTCGAGGGGTGGATCGGAATTTGGAAGTATGCGTCCTTGAGGTCGACGGTCATCATAAAATCTTTCTCCCTCAAGGACAGCAGGACTGACTTTGGCGTGTCCATCTTGAAGTCCGTCTTCTTGACGAACTTGTTGAGAGCTGACAGATCTATAACCGGTCTCCACCCCCCCGTCGCTTTCTCTACCAGGAACAGGCGACTGTAGAAACCTGGCCCTGGGAGAGGAACTTCTTCCATGGCGCCCTTTTCTAACATGGAGGATACCTCCTCTAGAAGGGCGGTCCTCTTCAACGGATCTTTGGGAGCTAGCCATTCCGTCCGGTTGGCCGGAATAAGAGGGGGTGGATTCGTCAGAAACGGGAGTCTGTAGCCCTCCTTTAGGACGGACACTGTCCAAGGCTCTGCCCCTTGAGCCTTCCATGCTTGCCAATGTTGTCTGAGGCATCCCCCAACCCGAAGCTTGGGCGGGGATAGGGGGCCTCCCACTCTACCTTCTTCTAGAGGGGCGGCCTGATCTGCCTCTCCTAGAAGCGGAGTAACCCGACCTGAAGGAGCTTGAGGGCGCTGCAGCTCCCCTGCGGGAGGGTTGCGGAGTTGAGGACCAGGAGGAAGAGGGGGCCTCTCTCCTCGTAGTGCTGGAAGAGGCTTGGGGCGTCGCGGCGCTGTCCGAGACGGACCTCTTGTATGGAGGTCTCCTTGAAGTTGCCGGTCTGGTGACGTTGGCCTCCTTCTTTTTCGAGACCTTTTCCATTAAGGCCTCTAGCTCTTTCAGAGGAAACAGAGACTCTCCCCACAGGGGGAGGCTGCGAATTGCTCGCGCCTCCCTGTCCGGAACCTCCCGAGACACTTTCGTAAGAACAGTGTCTCTTTTACGGAGAACCCAGTTGGCTGTAAGGGCGAGAGACTGATACGTTAAGAACTTGAGGGTTTTACCCCCGGAGGTAATGAGGTCCCTCATTAGGCCTTGCTGGTCAGGGTCCTCGGGGTCGTAGGAGGCTTGAACACCCACCAACGTGGAAGCCCACCAGTCTAGCCAAGAGGAGACGTTAACCAAGTCTCGCGACATCTCCTCCATCATGGAGGCCTCTGCTGGTGAGAAACAGACTGGGGCCGAAGAGGCTCTGTCGTCAGAGACGCCTTGGCTCAGAAAGTCCACGGCCGTCTCCACTTTACAAGGACCTGGGCGACGTCCTTCGGGCACATAGACCTTCCCTTGGTTTTTGAGGCCCTGGAGTAATTTAGAGGCACTCTGGGTCTTGGGAGCCTCGACATTGCTGGCCACCACTTTGTCAATGTACTCCTGCCCTAGGACTAGGTCTCGGGCCAGAGGGAGTGCCAAGGACGACTTAGGTTGGGAGGGAGTTTGCATAATTCTCAGTAGGCTCGACCTCCAGGAATCTCCATCTGTAGCTGCAGGTTCCGCTATTTCGTGGTGCCTTCTGATCAGGCTAACCACTCTCCTATAGGCGGAGTCTTCCGTCAGGGAGCCCTCCCCCCCGTCAGCCGAGGTCTCGGCCTGGGGCGGGGGAGCCGGTTTACCGGGCACGCCGACTGGACGCCTAGCCCTCGGGGCCAGGGGCGCCGTCCTGCCGAGGTACTGGACCTCATCTGCGGGTAAGACCGCACCAGGGGCTCGGGATAGCGTAGGCACCGCTGGTTCAGCAGGGACTCTTGTACGCACGAAGGCTCTGGGTGCTGAGGGCGCGGTTCCCGGGGGCTGATCCGACAGCGGGAACCGTTCCTTCCGACCTGAAGGCCGCACCAGCTGGGCTGGTTCGGCCTGGCTGCCTGGTAAGAAGCGCGTTTCCCCCCGCTGGGCGGGGTGAACCGGAGGCCTCGAGGACTTATGCTTAATTGAGAGGTCTTTCCTGCGAGCCAGGTCGCAAGGGTCAAGGCCGTGCTTGGAGGGCGGGCGCCTTGGGGACCGCTCACTGGACTGGTGGTCCGGGGAACGAAGCACCTTCGATTCCCGCGACGATACGTAGATCCAGGCGCCCCCGGGAGATACACTTCTCCTATACTTACGGCTCGGGGAGCGGGAGCGCTTCCTGCTATAACTTGAGTGCGACCTCGACCGGGAACGCTCGGTCCTGGACCGCTCCCTTCGACGGCGGTGTTTCACCCTGACCTCTTCCTCTGACGAGGAATAGATGTCCGATGAGCCAGACGACACTGTGCTCACCACGTGTCGGCTGGTAGCGGGGACTGCGGGGGACTTCTTCGGGCGTTGAATGCCAGAGGTCGAGGGCTGGAGGAAGTCATCGGGAACTTCCGTGGGGATGGTTGGGAACGACTCAAACCGTTCCATGCCCGGGAGCCAGGGATCCAGGGCTACATCCATCCTCAGGGGTGACCTACCCGGCGTCTTCGGGAGCCTCCAACCGTAGGCATCGTGACCTGCGGGTCGAACTTTACTCTGGTTATCTCCCCCTAAAGAGGAGCCAGAAGCACAGGCCCACGAGGGCGGCGGTGACACTGAGACTGCGTTACTACCCCACAAGGGGTCATCGGAGAAAGCGTGCCCCCCGAGCACAAGGGCCGACTCTCCGGACGCACTACTGGGTCCTTCACTAGCCCTAGAGGGGCCAGCTATTGGCACTGCACTAACACTGGGCTCCTGGGATAGGACGCCTTGCTCATCCACCACACTAGACTTACCTCGTCCCCTACTTTGTGTAGGGGATGGCGAAACCGAGACCCCGTCGGACCGCTCACTGGGTGACGGTATCGGCGAGGAAACACTAATTTTCCTGGGGGAACGTTTCGCTGATTTCCTCTTCTTGGTACCGTAACGTACCCACTGTATATCGCTCCAGTCTACGCACTCGGGGCACGTGTCTGCTGACGAGCAAACTTTACCCCTACAGGAGGAACAAAGGGAGTGAGGATCTACTTCGGGCTTGGAGAGAAACGCTCCACACGATTTCCCAGCTCTAGGCCCAGGACAACGGCGAATCTGCTCCATAACGCACACAACGCACGACACAAGCACTTAAGGAAATCAATTAAAACACTGGGTAAGCACACGGTTGAAAAGTGAACGCACAGGAACACTTGGGAAAGCCCACTGGAAAAACGCAAGTTGCCACGCTGGGAACACGTGGAACACAGAACGCACACAAAGGATCGACAGAGATACGAGAGCGAGGGTTGTTAACGCCTCGCGACCAGAGAACTTAATGACGATGCTGACCCAGCATGCTAGCGACCTACCTTAATCCTACCCTCGGGGCACATTCCTTGATGCCGGGGGTAAGGCTACTTAGAGCAGAGAGAGATCACCAGTGACCTCCTAAGAAAGTAGTTCGAGGTAAGTATTCGTGTTGGAACAAATTACTATTTTATATACCATTCTAGAAACTGACAGAGAAAACGAAGCAACGACTTTTACCTTTATGATCTAAAATAGCCCGAATGTCCTCCTCATTTTTATTCCTGATTGCTCGGTGTAAAGGAGTTTCCCTGTAGGTTGACATGGAGGTTTGGGGAGCTTCCGATTCATTCTCGGCAAAAGGATCAAGTGAGTTACTGGAGGGAGTGTTAATAGGAGATGATGAGTAAGTTTGAAGGTTGGGATTAGCTCCAATCTGTAAACAGGAATACAGTAATGAAACTATGAACAAGAGGATGAAGGAATATTATTATTATTATTATTATTATTATTATTATTATTATTAGCTAAGCTACAACCCTAGTTGGAAACGCAAGATGCTCTAAGCCTAAGGGCTCCAACACGGAAAAATAGCCCTATGAGGAAATGAAATAAATAAAAGATATGAGAAATAATTAACAATTTATAAAATATTTTAAAAACAGTAACACCAAAACAGATATTTCATATATAAACTATAAAAAGGTTTATGTCAGCCTCTTCAACATAGAAACACTTGCTGCAAGTTTGAACTTTTGAAGTTCTACTGATTCAACTACCCAATTAGGAAGATCATTCCACAACTTGATCACAGCTGGAATAAAACTTCTACAGTACTGTGTAGTATTGAGCCTCATGATGGAGAAGCCCATAACTGTATAACAGAAACTCAAATTTATGATGCATAGAATGTCCTCAAACTTACAAACTTAATAGGTTCCAAGAAGCTGTTTGTAAGTCAAGTTTTGTTAAGTTTTGGCCTAGGGTAGGCCTAACCTAACTCTGATACCTATGATTTCTAGCTACAAGTCAACACATATGAAATAAATATCGCGTTATTGTAAATGTCATTTTGCTTATTGTGTTAGCCCTTTTACCCCCAATGGACGTACTGGTACGTTTCACAAAACTCATCCCTTTACCCCCATGGATGTACTGGTACGTCCTTGCAAAAAACTGCTATTTACATTTTTTTTTTTTTGCATATTTTTTATAACTTTATGAGAAATTTCAGGCATTTTCAAAAGAATGAGACCAACCTGACCGCTCTATGACGAAAATTAAGGCTGTTAGAGCAATTTAAAAAATATATATTGCAAAATGTGCTTGACAAAAATAAAACGCCCGGGGGTTAAGGGTTGGAAAGTTCCAAATAGCCTGGGGGACAAAGGGTTAAATGACTGTTTTTTTACAGTATGTCTTTATCATATTACAGAACACAAAATTTTGATATAATACTGTATCATAATTTCAGTTGGATTTGCATTTGTATCTCCAAATATTTGCAAGTTGAATGTTTGTAAGTTGAGGATCTACTAAATACCCTCAAAACAGGGGAGTGTTTGTAAGTCGAGGATCTACTAAATACCTTCAAAAACAGGGGGATGTTTGTAAGTCGAGGCCTTCAAAACAGGGAAGTGTTTGTAAGTCGAGGATCTACTAAATGCCTTAAAAACAGGGAAATGTTTGTAAGTCGAGGATCTACTAAATACCTTCAAACCAGGGGAGTGTTTGTAAGTCGAGGATCTACTAAATACCTTCAAACCAGGGGAATGTTTGTAAGTCAAGGATCTACTAAATACCTTCAAAACAGGGAAGTGTTTGTAAGTCGAGGATCTACTAAATACCTTCAAAACAGGGAAATGTTTGTAAGTCAAGGATCTACTAAATACCTTCAAAACAGGGAAGTGTTTGTAAGTCGAGGATCTACTAAATACCTTCAAAACAGGGAAATGTTTGTAAGTCAAGGATCTACTAAATACCTTCAAAACAGGGAAGTGTTTGTAAGTCGAGGATCTACTAAATACCTTCAAAAACAGGGGGATGTTTGTAAGTCGAGGCCTTCAAAACAGGGAAGTGTTTGTAAGTCGAGGATCTATTAAATACCTTCAAACCAGGGGAGTGTTTGTAAGTCGAGGATCTACTAAATACCTTCAAACCAGGGGAATGTTTGTAAGTCAAGGATCTACTAAATACCTTCAAAACAGGGAAGTGTTTGTAAGTCGAGGATCTACTAAATACCTTCAAAACAGGGAGATGTTTGTAAGTCGAAGATCTACTAAATACCTTCAAAACAGGGAAGTGTTTGTAAGTCGAGGATCTACTAAATACCTTCAAAACAGGGAAATGTTTGTAAGTCGAGGATCTACTAAATACCTTCAAAACAGGGAAGTGTTTGTAAGTCGAGGATCTACAAAATGTCTTCAAACCAGGGAAATGTTTGTAAGTCGAGGATCTACTAAATACCTTCAAAACAGGGAAGTGTTTGTAAGTCGAGGATCTACTAAATGCCTTCAAACCAGGAAAATGTTTGTAAGTCGAGGATCTACTAAATACCTTCAAAACAGGGAAGTGTTTGTAAGTCGGGGATCTACTAAATACCTTCAAACCAGGGAAATGTTTGTAAGTCGAGGATCTACTAAATACCTTCAAAACAGGGAAGTGTTTGTAAGTCGAGGATCTACTAAATACCTTCAAACCAGGGAAATGTTTGTAAGTCGAGGATCTACTAAATACCTTCAAAACAGGGAAAACGTTAGTTTTTTAAATGAAAAAGTTCATACATATAAAATGGCAAAGCTATGTAACTACATATAGTAGTTACTACACCAAGAAAGTTTCCTAGTGTATATTTTTGTTATGTAACCACACTGCACTCTTGGAATGAAAAGAAAATAGGCTTCTGCTAATTGGTCCTTGAACCAAGTTCTCATAATTAGATGTTTGATACAGTTGTAGCTCAAAATTTGCGGCTCTGACATTTACGTTCAGTATTTAGCTATTTGATGTCTCACAGGATTATCATACAGGAGAGGGGGTTCCCAGCCCCCTCGTCCCGTCCCTTTTAGTAGCCTCTTACGACACGCAGGGATATGTTGGCGCTATTCTAATAGTTTTTATGACCCCTTTTTTGTTTCATTTGTTTGACGTCGGCTGCCCCCCAGAATTGGGGGAGGTGCCTTGGTATATGTACGTATTTAGCTATTTGCCAATAAATTCCTTCAATCATTTTTCAGTATTCATAAATTTTCCTGGGCCATCGTAAGACTAATACATGTGTTTTCAGCATGCACAGCCAACAATTTATAGCTTAAAGTTCTAGTTTTATCCTATTTCACAGCTTTTATAGCATTAGTTATTTTTCTAAAGATACATAAAGGGTTTTTCTTTAGATATACAGAAATAGGGAATACTAATATGAAACATAATGGATTAGTAAGTCTGTGGGTACTACGTGGGTGGAGCGAGGGTACTGTATGACTGATTTCCGTGCACTGTGCGCTAGTCTCGTTAGTACTTGTCAACAAAAGTATTTTTTGCTCTCTACATTTCATAGAAATAAGATGACCTTGAAGTTTGATTTTGATCACGAATAATATCTACATTACAGTAATATACTTAAGACCACTTCTCAAAAACAATGGTACCCCATTATCAATGCTTCCAAGAGCTTCCAAGAAAGAACCTTTTCTAATAAATAGTCACACTTCTCATTACTCCATAAAATTCTATCTAGATAGAAGGGGTAACTTGAATAGAATGGTTAATATAAGAAGAGGATGACATACGCGGTTTTCACATGGGTAGAGGTTTCAGGATTCAGCTTAAAGTACTTGAAATGCAGTGAGGACTCACCTGAAGTAAAGCCGTTGTTAGCGACGGCAAGCCCACCGTACAAGACACGTGAAGCGGCGTCTCCCCGTCTGTGTTAACAACGTTGCAGTTGGCACCCTGCGTAGTTAAAAACAGACCAGCTTCCTCAAGACCTTCTCGACTTACTAAATGGAGGAGGGATTCACCACTACTTCCTATCGTCTGAAAATCAAAATGTCAAAATGGTTAGACAGTTATTTTAATGACAGCTTTACATTGAACACTTCCATAGAAAAATAGAATTTCTCACAAACTATTTCTTAAAAAAGGAATGAAAAACAATAGTACATTATGTACATCCATCCAAATTATATTGACTGATTATATTAAGGATTTTCTTCATAAAGTTTAAGAAACAGCCTGCATAGCAAAAGAAAATATTAATCTACCTGCATTGAGAGAGAGAGAGAGAGAGAGAGAGAGAGAGAGAGAGAGAGAGAGAGAGAGAGAGAGAATTGAATCTCTAAGTGGCATAGATGCCAAAAAACTTATATTTTATCTATGCATTTATGTATATCCTACTAAAATTCTAAAAAAAAAAATACTTTCCATAGACCATAACTTATAAATGAATTATAATGAACAATTATAAATTGGTAGCACCCTTATATCGACTCATACATTTAGCTATAATAAAAACAATGAGAATAGATTTCATGTCCTGAAGGAAACCAGCTTATTCTACAAACTTGAACCACCCTTGGATTTAACAATAACCCCCTCTCCAAGTATCCAGGAAGAATACATATCCCCATCTAAGCACTTGGTGAGCAGGCCTCTTCTTTAGCTCCATGTCTGGGCAATTTGCTAAAATAAATAAAAGTATGCCGATAGAATACAGCTTATGGGATTCAAAGGGATAATGATCAGAGCCTAAACAGGGTAAAAGTATGGCCATAGAATATATATTATGGATTCAAAGGAATAAGGGTCAGAGCCTAAACAGGTTAAAAGTATGCCCACAGAATACAACTTATGGGTTTCAAAGGGATAAGAGTCAGAGCCTTATCAGGGTAAAAGTATGGCCATAGAATACAATTTATGGAATTCAAAGGGATAAGGGTCAGAGCCTTCTCAGGGTAAAAGTATGGCCAAAGAATACATCTTATGGATTCAAAGGGATAAGAGTCAGAGCCTAATCAAGGTAAAAGTAAGGTCATAGAATACAATCTTATTGGATTCAAAGGGATAAGGGTCAGAGCCTAATCAGGGTAAAAGTATGGCCATAGAATACATCTTATGGATTCAAAGGGATAAGGGTCAGAGCCTAATCAGGGTAAAAGTATGGCCATAGAATACATCTTATGGATTCAAAGGGATAAGGGTCAGAGCCTAATCAGGGTAAAAGTATGGCCATAGAATACATCTTATGGATTCAAAGGGATAAGGGTCAGAGCCTAATCAGGGTAAAAGTATGGCCATAGAATACATCTTATGGATTCAAAGGGATAAGGGTCAGAGCCTAATCAGGGTAAAAGTATGGCCATAGAATACATCTTATGGATTCAAAGGGATAAGGGTCAGAGCCTAATCAGGGTAAAAGTATGGCCATAGAATACATCTTATGGATTCAAAGGGATAAGGGTCAGAGCCTAATCAGGGTAAAAGTATGGCCATAGAATACATCTTATGGATTCAAAAGGATGAGTCAGAGCCTAATCAGGGTAAAAGTATGGCCATAGAATACATCTTCTGGGATTCAAAGGGATAAGAGTCAGAGCCTAATCAGGGTAAAAGTACAGTATAGCCACAGAATACATCTTATGGATTCAAAGGGATAAGGGTCAGAGCCTAATCAGGAGACCAAATAAGCTGTTACAACGCATAATTTTTCTTAAACTTTGAACAGTATTAGCTAATTCTAAAACATCTAATGAACTGCCTCTAAAATATACAAACTTCAACTTTAAGTTTCTGTTATGAAATATGTTATTTTCATTAGTAAAATAAATTTTTGAATATACTTACCCGATAATCATGTAGCTGTCAACTCTGTTGCCGACAGAAATCTACGGTCGGGATACGCCAGCGATCGCTATACAGGTGGGGGTGAACACCACAGCGCCATCTGTGGTCAGGTACTCTAGTACTTCTTGTCAACACCACCTCAATTTTTTCCTCGGTCCACTGGTTCTCTAAGGGGAGGAAGGGTGGGTCAATTAAATCATGATTATCGGGTAAGTATATTCAAAAATTTATTTTACTAATGAAAATAACATTTTTCAATATTAATCTTACCCGATAATCATGTAGCTGATTCACACCCAGGGTGGTGGGTGGAGACCAGCATACATGTTAACACAGAAGCTAAGTATCCCGTATTTTATTTTATTAGTTATTCAAAAATAACATAAAATAAATAAGTACCTGGTAAGGAAGACGACTTGAACCGTTACTCTGCCTTTATTAAGTACGTCTTTCTTACTGAGCGTAGCGGTCCTCTTAGGATGCTGAACGACTCTTAGGTGCTGAAGTATAAAGGGCTGCAACCCATACTAAAGGACCTCATCACAACCTTTAACCTCGGCGCTTCTCAAGAAAGAATTGACCACCCGCCAAATCAACAAGGATGTGGAAGGCTTCTTAGCCGACCGTACAACCCATAAAAAGTATTCAAGAGAAAGGTTAAAAAGGTTATGGGATTATGGGAATGTAGTGGCTGAGCCCCCGCCTACTACTGCATTCGTTGCTACGAATGGTCCCAGGGTGTAGCAGTTCTCGTAAAGAGACTGGACATCTTTGAGATAGAATGATGCGAACACTGACTTGCTTCTCCAATAGGTTGCATCCATAACACTCTGCAGAGAACGGTTCTGTTTGAGGGCCACTGAAGTAGCCACAGCTCTCACTTCATGTGTCCTTACCTTCAGCAAAGCAAGGTCTTCTTCCTTCAGATGAGAATGTGCTTCCCTAATCAGGAGCCTGAATAGGTAAGAAACTGAGTTCTTAGACCTTGGAAGAGAAGGCTTCTTGATAGCCCACCATAAGGCTTCTGATTGTCCTCGTAAAGGTTATGACCTTTTTAGATAGTACCTAAGAGCTCTAACTGGGCAAAGTACTCTCTCCAGTTCGTCCCCCACCAAGTTGGACAGGCTTGGGATCTCGAACGACTTAGGCCAAGGACGTGAAGGAAGCTCGTTTTAGCAAAAAACCGAGCTGCAAGGAACATGTAGCCGTTTCAGATGTGAAAACTATGTTCCTGTTGAAGGCGTGGATCTCACTTACTCTTTTAGCTGTTGTCAAGCACACGAGGAAAAGAGTTTTTAATGTGAGGTCCTTAAAAGAGGCTGATTGGAGAGGTTCAAATCTTGATGACATAAGGAACCTTAGGACCACGTCTAGATTCCAGCCTGGAGTGGACAACCGACGTTCCTTTGAGGTCTTAAAAGACCTAAGGAGGTCCTGTAGATCTTTGTTGGTGGAAAGATCCAAGCCTCTGTGGCGGAAAACCGCTGCCAACATACTTCTGTAACCCTTAATCGTAGGAGCTGAAAGGGATCTTACGTTCCTTAGATGTAACAGGAAGTCAGCAATCTGGGTTACAGTGGTACTGGATGAGGAAACTGCATTGGCCTTGTACCAGCTTCGGAAGACTTCCCCTTTAGACTGATAGACTCTGAGAGTGGATGTCCTCCTTGCTCTGGCAATCGCTCTGGCTGCCTCCTTCGAAAAGCCCCTAGCTCTTGAGAGTCTTTCGAAAGTCTGAAGGCAGTCAGACGAAGAGCGTGGAGGTTTGGATGTACCTTCTTTACGTGAGGTAGACGTAGAAGGTCCACTCCTAGAGGAAGAGTCCTGGGAATGTCGACCAGCCATTGCAGTACCTCTATGAACCATTCTCTCGCGGGCCAGAGCGGAGCCAACCAACGTCAGCCGTGTCCCTTTGCGAGAGGCGAACTTCTGAAGTACCCTGTTGACAATCTTGAACGGCGGGAATGCATACAGGTCGAGATGGGACCAATCCAGCAGAAAAGCATCCACGTGAACTGCTGCTGGGTCTGGAATCGGAGAACAATACAACGGGAGCCTCTAGGTTATCGAGGTAGCGAACAGATCTATGGTTGGCTGACCCCACAGGGCCCAAAGTCTGCTGCAAACATTCTTGTGAAGGGTCCACTCTGTGGGGATGACCTGACCCTTCCGGCTAAGGCGATCTGCCATGACATTCATATCGCCCTGAATGAACCTCGTTACCAGCGTGAGCTTTCGATCTTTTAACCAGATGAGGAGGTCCCTTGCGATCTAGAACAACTTCCACGAATGAGTCCCTCCCTGCTTGGAGATGTAAGCCAAGGCTGTGGTGTTGTCAGAGTCCACCTCCACCACCTTGTTAAGCTGGAGGGACTTGAAGTTTATCAAGGTCAGATGAACCGCCAACAACTCCTTGCAATAGATGTGAAGTGTCCTTAGCTCCTGATTCCATGTTCCCGAGCATTCCTGTCCGTCCAAAGTCGCACCCCAGCCCGTGTCTGATGCGTCAGAGAAGAGACGGCGGTCGGGTTTCTGAACAGCCAAAGGTAGACTTCCTTGAGAAGAAAGCTGTTCTTTCACCACGTGAGAGTAGACCTCCTCTCTTCGGAAACAGGAACTGAGATCGTCTCTAGCGTCATGTCCTTTATCCAGTGAGCCGCTAGATGATATTGAAGGGGGGGAGGTGGGGTCTCCCTAACTCGATGAACAGTGCCAGCGATGAAAGTGTCCCTGTTAGAATCATCCACTACCTGACTGAGCATCGGTTCCTTCTCAGCATGCTCTGGATGCAATCTAGGGCTTAGTATATCTTTGGGGCCGACGGAAAAGCCCGAAAAGCTCGACTCTGAAGATCCATACCCAGGTAGACAATGGTCTGGGATGGGACGAGCTGGGACTCCTCAAAATTGACCAGGAGGCCCAGTTCCTTGGTCAGATCCATAGTCCATCTGAGAATCTCCAGACAGCGACGACTTGTGGGAGCTCTTAAAAGCTAGTCGTCTGACGGAGCCGGACACAAGATCATGGTACTGCTGCACAGTCTGTGAACTGTCAACCATGGGGAAGCGAGGAAGTACAGTGACAACCCGAAGCTGTCTAGACTGTCTGGGTCGTACAGACAACTCCTTATCGGGTTGCTGAGGTTGCCGCACTGCGTCACAACAAGACACTTCTGCTGGTTGTTGAACGTCTTCCCAGTGACACACTGACTCCGTAAACAAAAAATCCTCTAACAAGGACTAAGCTTGGACTGCATGTCTTGCAACACAGCTCAAGGTCTATGGGAGCAGGTGTGGTAACAGACGGGGTTAGCGACTGAAGTGGAACCATTACCCTCCCTGGAAGCATGCTATGCTTAAATAAAAGTCCATAGGAGGCTAAGTAGCTAAAGGCTCCTCTCCAAATGACAGAGTCCTCAAGGGAAAATCAGAAGGAGGGAGAATAGCACTTTCTCATCTACAGGAACCATATCCGAGAAAAGCTAAGTTCTCTCAGTGAGGGTTTCACTGGTGCAAAAGCAGCAGACTAGAAGGCAACGTTATGAAACTGCTTGACAGTCTAGTGAGTTGACAACAACCAAAGATGTGTGACTGAGAAGCATGCGGTAAGGTATGCAGAGCATGCTGTATGTAGAGCATGCTGTAAGGTAAGCAGAGCATGTTGCATGGCGTGCGGCTTATGCTGCATGGGATGAGGCTCATGCTGCATGGGATGAGGCTCATGCTGCATGGTATGAGACTCATGCTGCATGGGATGAGGCTCAAGCTGCAAGGGATGAGGCTTATGCCGCATGCGTTGAGGAGGATGCCGCATAGTATGAGGCTCCTGCCTCATGGGTTGAGGCGGTTGCCGCCTAGCATGAGGCTTTTGCCTCATGGTTTGAGGAGGATGCCGCATAGCATGAGGCTCCTCATAAGCATGAGGCTGCCTCATGGGTAGAGGAGGATTTTTTAAAGAAATCTGAACCTGACACTAATCTAGCTGTCCGAGGATTTACCTGGTGAGACATCAGTCTCTTTACCAGCGAGTTTTACCAGATTTCCCCGGGCCACCACGTGACACAATTGGTAGTAATTCATTCAAATTACCCCTAATGAGTCAATATGGATAAATATCAACACAACATCGTGTTCAAATAGAAATAAATTTCTACCTCATACTTGGGATCGAACGCTAGCCCCTTCTAATGAAAGGCCAGGTCGAAACCAACCATGCCACGAGAGCCCATTCAAGAGTTGAGGTTCTTGCCTCAAGAGTGGAGGTGGCTGCCGCAAGAGTTGAGGTTGCTGCCTCAAGGATGGTGGAGGTTGCCGCAACGCAAGAGGTTGCTGCATAGCGCTGGTATCTGGCAACTCCCAATGCGGCAGCTCACGCGTGGAGGTAGGTTGAGGAACCTCAACATCATACGTCTGGCAGGGTGGACTGCGCAGAGGTGGAGTTGAGGTTGCTGCCTCGAGGATGGTGGAGGTTGTCGCACCGCAAGAGGTAGCTGCCTCGAGGATGGAGGAGGTAGTCGCAACGCATGAGGCTCCTACCTCAAGGGTAGAGGAGGTTGCTGCAAAGCATAAGGCTCCTGCCTCAAGTGTTGAGGAGGTTGCCGCGTGGCAAGAGGCTCCTGCCTAAAGGAAAGTGGAGGTTGCTGCACAGAGCTGGTATCTGGCAACTCCCAATGCGGCAGCTCACGCATGGAGGTAGCTTGAGGAACCTCAACATCATACGTCTGGCAGGCTGGACTGCGTAGAGGTGGAGGAGCGCTCGCAGGAGGAGGTGTGTTAACCTTCTCTGCCTGAAACTCCTGCATCAACACCGCAAGCTGAGACTGCATTGTCAGCAGCATAGACCACTAGAGTTTAAGAAAGACAACAACAAACGGAGCTACTGTCCGTTGAAACTGAGGGTCTAAAACAGCTGGTGCGGCAACAGACGGAGTTACTGTCTGTTGCGATACCCCCTTGCCTCTCTGGGAGGTGTGCAGTTGTCGTACTGCAGCAAGTCCGAACTGACCCAGTGCTAATGGCACCACCTAGGAGTTGGACTTGCGCGGAAGGGACCGACTTGCACTTAAAAGCTGCAAGATTTGGTCCATGGTTTCTGCGAGAAACCTCTTCCGCAGACGAGGAATAAATGGGCTCTCTCGTCTTTGTGTGGGTGGGGTGATCACGTTGGCTACGTGAGTTGGTTACACCCGAAACCACGGAGGGAAACGTCTGTTCGTCGATCAAGGCCTGCTGAACCCATAAGTCCTTCGACATTACTTCTCCCCTGGGCTTGGGAGCTTGTAAGAGGTCCCAGACTAGGTGAACAACTGGCACGAACAGACGAACCCTCGAACGCAACACTGTAACACTTAGCGCTTATCACTTTATCACTTTAGATTTTCTGTTTGCACTTATTTCACTGAACTCGAAACTTTAAGTGGTTTGTACCTGAAACACGCAATTCTATCCTTCATTAAAAGTTAGTAATTGCGAAAACAGTATTACAATGTAACAGAAAAACATAATGAAAGATAAATAATTCAGTGGCTGGAAAAGAGATTAAACACTAGATCAAATAAACTACGTTTAAAATCTCTCACCGCATAAAGTCTGAGAACAAGAATAAAACTCTAGAAACGTTTACCTTCTTCCCCTAAAGAGACTAGGGAGAAGAGCAAAAAACGATAACAACGTTACCCGCTTGAACGAAACGTTTATCCTCCTCTCTCTCCCTCCGTCTCTATCTCTCTCTCTCTCTCTCTTGACTTAGCACCTGAGAGAAGAGCCCAATTATATATATCGTTAAAACATATTATTGTTAAAGGAAAAAAACTGAAAGGTTTCCCAAATAAAAATTTCTTTTATTAGAATAGAACCATTTAAGCTAAGAAAGAATGAACAAAACGCTAGAATCGGTTTACTCTTACTGCAACGTGACACCGTGATAGACTCTCTCTCTATCGTAACGATAGAGCGCAAGTTGAACGTTCTGAACGTCAACAACTGCAGAGACAAAACAAAACGTTAGTTCAACTTTGAAAACAGTACAAGACTATCAAAGAAATTCTTTCAAAAACATTAAAATAGCATAATATGTTAACAGGTAAAAACGAAATGACGGGCTCAAAGTTAATTAACTTCGGTTCCAAGAAAAGACCGCCTACTATTAGGAAAGGTCGAATATAAACAAATATAAAAATTAATTTTAATAAGTTTATAATAAAAGGAAGTTAATCAAAGAGGCCTATAAAAGGCGGAGTGATATAAAATAAATCTATAACTTTGTTAAGCAAAATTAAGAGAGTCTATACTTTCTTCGACACCAACACTTCCGTCTAAGGGAAGGGTCGGCCATTTAAAAGTGAAAGAGAGTTCATACTCTCTTCGTACCAAAATTAAATCAAAAATTAAATCAAATTAATTCCAAAAACTTGCTAAGCTAATGATATAGCTTCCTGAATAGCGAAGGCTAAACTCTAGAGCAAATACATCACCAAATCGTGAGCAATAACTCCAGAATCAACAGCGTATCCATGTAGGTCTAGCCGGAGGCACGACAGAGGAAAAATTGAGGTGGTGTTGACAAGAAGTACTAGAGTACCTGACCACAGATGGCGCTGTGGTGTTCACCCCCACCTGTATAGCGATCGCTGGCGTATCCCGACCGTAGATTTCTGTCGGCAACAGAGTTGACAGCTACATGATTATCGGGTAAGATTAATATTGAAAACTAAAAATTGTGGTTCAAACATCCTGAGTACATAAACACTCAATCATCCTTAGTGTAGGTTGACTAAAAGTGAGCCGGTGCTTATAGTATTTCTTTCACAAAATAACTGGATTAATTTACAATATGTAGTGAACATTACCTTCAACCCTTAACATTCGTGGGAGGTTCGGTAACAGATACCAGCAAATGCTACATATCAGCAAACATAAGCTACCTCCTCATTTCCTCACGTAAGTAAAAAAGGTGTATCTTCGCATTTACAAAAAAAGACATAAAAGCATTAGTACAGCATACATATGCAAATGCACGAAAGCTTTCACAGTTATAGACCAATACAAACTGGAGCACTCCTTTTTAGAAAGAATAAAAAAGCCAATATTACACAAGGTCTTAAAAATTCACTTGTATAACGGTAACAATATTAATTTTCTCATTGGACTCTACCCTGTTACTGTATAAATTAATGCTCTCAATTGACTCTATCCTGTTACTGTATATAACTTTCAATGCTGTGAGCACCATTACTTTCATATTATATTTTACCAAGGCAAAATATCATATTAGTGTTGTAAAGTGACGACTGTTTGGAGAACTCTCTTTAGAAATTGAGTGAATTTCAAAGACCTTGGGTATTGATAGCTTCAAATGCTTTCCTGTATTCACTATCATATCACCGAGAGATCAGCATATACCCAAACTATTCTGCGAATGTTAAATCCGTGAATGTTAAGGGCCAATCATATTCTGTACTTAATGAATACTGGTGAAATCATTCATTGATACACTACATAAAGTAGTTCCAACCAATGGAAATAACCTACTGAGATTTAGAAATGAGAACTGTGATATACATGTGCTTTAGTCCAATCAAATGTAACTGCTGGAAGGAATGTATACTGTACTGTGAAACAGTTTAGCGTATCAGTAAATAGACTAGAAGTGCTAAGTCATATAAATACTTAATGCTTCGCAGTCAAGATTTTCACAAGCGACTAGAATTTTGAGGTTGTTTATATTTCTCTCCTTATTCCAACATTCCTTCACTTACCCCACACATTCTTGAAGCATATGATACCCCTGCAGTCTGGGTAAGCATGCCAAAATATAAATGGCTCCAGTAAAATTTGCTAAGAAATATGGAGAAATAAAAGTATTAAGCAAAATAATGATAAGGGCAAATCAAGTTGAAATTGCTCTCAAAGATAAACCAAACTACAATACTACTGATAGTAATTAATGGAGTTTTAATGATAATTCTTTTATTTCTATACTCACATGATGTTTATTTTACTTTTGTTTCTGGAAGCTTGAGATGTCGATATTACACCTTAAAATCAAGATATTTCTTATTTTCTTTTCTTCCAATATAAATTACCAATGACTTAATTAAGTAATGAGACTTACTGGTATCTTAACAAGAATAACATGCTACGTATGTCGTATTACTTCTTCAATATCAGTCAAAATAATTATCTCTTCTCTTGACGCCACTCTGTCAAATATTATCAGATCTACTTGAAACTAAGACTAAAATCTTCACTTTCTGAAAATATAATTCTTTATATCAAAATAGTGAAAATGTATAGTTCTGAAGATTGGTAGGTTCAAAGTTCAAGGGGTCAAATTTTCAATGTCACTAAATTTCAGTGACCCATAACTCTCAAACAAGTGCAGGTACACACTCCATTAATATTATTGAGATACAAAACCACACATAGGCTTTAAAATGACACCATAACCTTTGACCTTCTGTGACCATGATAGGTGAAATTCAACATCACCCGATTTCTTAAGTTCAGATTCACATTCGTATTACTATTATTGATGGATATTGTAACTCTACAAAAACAATTAAAGCAATGGTAGTGTTTTCGTGAAGGTTCATGCATGAAAGGCGGGGTTTACTGCGTCTAAGACGGCTTATTCATTTCAAAGACTTTACTAAATTGTTTTGTTACTGTTTACTTACTAATGGAAACTGATCTGCATGCGCATATGTCTAAGAGACTAGTATACACACTAAGGTTCTAATCCCTATATTTACCCAATAAGAGAGGAACATATGATGAGCTAGTGGCTGAGCTTGCAAGCTCATGCCCCATGGAGCCATTCACGGAAGTTTTAAAAAACCTTTCAGATTAATTCAAAAGAAACACCTAAGCCTAAGAGAATTGTAGTACAGTATTTGTTAGACCATCCACATCATAATACTAGTTAGTTAAAGGGCACTTATCTTATATGGAGGAGTGATATAAGATCCATATTACCATCCTTGCATATCACGGATAAGCAGTTCCCTCTGTAACCAACCAGTCTAGTCCTCTCTGGACTTCCCCTGAATTAAAAGTAAACTTTCATTTACACTTTGAACTTTAATCTGATCAGTAACCATGAAACGTACTTTCCAAAGAAGAACAATGAGGCCTAAGCACTCTTCATAAGATTCTCTAAATTAAAAAATTGTCCTCGACACAAAACACAAAGAAGATGTGGATCATGATCACCCAAAAATAATTCTTAAGCAAAATGATGCAACAATTGCTACAGAATCCAGAGAAGACATCTTTAAACCATTAAAACAAGTATAAAAAAGACAATCTGGAGCCATGGAGTGCAAATCTGCGTATTACAAAGTGGTATTAGTATATTGGAAGAAAAGAAAACGGAAAATTTCTTAATTCTAAGGAGTAACGTCGACATTCGAAGCTTCCAGAGACAAAAGCAATATAAACATTAAGGAAGTTTTATAGAAATAATAAACCTGAAATGAAACTTTCACTTCACCAAATAGTTAACCTTCCTAATATTTCACCTCAGTTCATGCTTGGGAATAGAATTCTATTCTGACACAAACCTCAAGAAAAAGGCAATGAAAAAAACAAGTATGAATGCCAATGGAAACTTACAGCATCTGGTGATGCTCCCTTCTTGATTAACTGCGTAGAAAATGATGAATCATTAAAGTCTGATGTGTCTACAAGGGAATACCAAAGGGCTGGGTAGCCAGCTTTGTCTCTCAATTCTAAGCGGAGACCATCTCGCTCAATGAGAACCTGAAATAATTCATCTCGTTCGCCTTCGACAACCAAGTGCATCACGGTCCTGGAAAGAAACAGCAACGCCATAGATTATATCAGCATTAAAAGACAAAATGCCATGATCTGATGTAATGGATGTACATAACACCACATGTCTGGACAATTCTTATCTTTATTGCCTTCATCAAAATCAAAGATTTTGCAGAGGTTATGTATTCATCCGTCTATCTCTTAGTTTTTATGTTTGTCAGCAACTTTACACAAAAACTGCTGTACCGATTTTGACCAAACTTGGTAGTCATATTGGGTATGATCCAAGGATAAATCTGTAATATTTTAGATAAAGTACTATACATCAAAGTACATGTACACAGCATACTTTGAAAATAATTGCAAAATTAAGTAAATGGCAAATATTTTGTTGTTAATTTTTTTTTTGTTAACAACATTAAGTGAAAACTAAAGAACCAATTTCAACAAAACTTGGTGGACATGTGAGGTATGACCAAAGGACAAATCAATTACATTTTGAAGAAAATACATCAAAGTACAAGTACAAAGTGGAGTTAAAATTTTTTATTTTAATTGCTAATTACTTACTCTTGTAGTTTCCTCATTTCCTTTCCTCACTAAGTTATTTTCCCTATTGGAGCCCTCGGGCTTATTGCATCCTGCTTTGCCAACTAGAGTTGTAGCTTAGCAAGTAATAATAATAATAACAATAGCAAAAGAAGACTTCTTGGCATGGGGAAGGCATGCTCTCTACTGATACCCCTTCTGGTTTTCTATGCAAGTGTTTAAATTGAAGACTAAAACAAAAATAAAAGCAAAACTCACTTCATATCTTTGTCTTGTATATTTGGATCAGCCCCTTTATTCAACATGGCTTGGGCAACCTTGACCATCTCCTCCCTAGTCTCCTTATCCTCGTACGTTTGACTGGCTAACGCGTGCAAGGGCGTCCTGCCATCGCCGGGAGTTGCGACATTCACAGAACATCCATGTTCCATCAAGTAATTTGCAGAGTACGCATCCCCTGCAAGTGACCAGTGAAACATACAATTAGTAAATTACAGTATAGAGTTACTCTCTATAAAAAACTAGTTATGTAAACACTGAAAGTATAAAAATTAAATACAGTAAAAGAAATTCCTTACAAGCTTAATTCATCCTAGGCCCTAGGGTATCATTTTTTTTCTCTTATAAGGCTAAAGTACTAGAATTAAACCATAAATCAATTGCACTTATGATAATAATAATAAACAAAATAATTTTTTTCACATTACTTAAATGGGATTTGATACACATGCACAATTTTTTTTATAATGTCTGGAGAATATTTTTCCTAATTTCTTATTTCAGTGGACTGCTGTTCTAGAATATTCCTTTCCTAGGAATGTATAAATTTAAACCATTCACTTCTAAGACATATGTAAATGTAGAGCTTAGAAAGAGCAATTTTAGTTTAGTCAAAATGACAATTTTCCATTAGAAAATAACATGGTTGCGAGACCAGCTGTCCTTGAGAAACGACGGGTGTACATGACACAATAACCTTCGGTCACAATGGGATTACTCTACTTCTGTTTTACTGCTGTCAATTTTTTAATGCATGCATGTTTCCTTGTACCTACTGTTTTCTTCCTAACATTTCTGTTACTGCACTATATGTCAGTCATCTAAAAATGTCAACTAATACAAAACCAGTCAAGATTTATACCTTTTGTTTAGTTTTCTATTGTAGTACTTGTTGCAAGCATGCAGGTAAACATTTTATATTAACCAATCTTATATTATAAAACATATAATCTTATATTTACACTTTGACCTGACTAGTCCAACTCCATCATGGGAAATTGGGTCTTAAAATAGTTTTTTTTTGTTTTCTATTTAAAGAGATTTCTTTGACACACACAATCCTAATTACGTGGATTCTACCTCCTCCATGATCGCATCTTATCCCCAAAGTAATATGTATAATATTATGTCCTACAATCTCCTCATAAAGACGAGTACTTTAAGCAAACAAATAAGGGGACTGTCTTTTTGGAAGAGGGCACATGCCAATGCTAGAGCCCGGATGTATGACACATCTATATTTTAGAACACTGAAATTTCAACATCTTGATACTAACTCTACCATGTTATTTTACCCTAAAATAATTAGGAGGATAGTTAGTAAATGTTTTGTAATGATATCAAAATTGTTCAACTTAACAGGAACAGAAACATCTTAACAATAACAGTTATAAAGTAGGGAAGCAAAAGCCAGTCCACGACATGAAGCGAAAGCAAATGGGGGTTAAAAAATTGAGATGAAAAGAAGAAAATAAAAATGGCTTAACCTCAAGAAAAAGAAAATCTCTATTATTGCGATATTCAAAATATTTACTTCAGCGCATGATTTAAAAAACGGCAATTCTAATACTGAACCAATATTTGTAACTTAATCCGTTACTAAAATTCAAAATAAAACAAACCATTCATTTCTCTGATACACTTATGTAATCTTTATCTTAGTAACCATGGCTTTCATCATCTATAAAAGAATTGTATTAATAAGTATGCAGAGACTTCTATCAGCACACTTTTTAAGATTTTCAAATTTGTTCCAATTTGTTTCTATAGAATGTGAACAGTCTGGAATTTTCTCACAGCCTACCTCCTGTTCCTTTTAAGAAAGACTTCGAAGCAACTATCACTAGCTGATTTCTTTGGCCTATCTAGTTTCATATTATTGGAAATAAATATGATTTATGATTTGGAACTACTATAACTACTATCTTACAATATAACCTAATAGTATACCTATATAAATCATAAATATAATTACAATTATAATATTTGTAATCATTATTATTATGGGTACCATAATTATGATCATCACTACTTTTTTATTATTGTTTTGATAGTTTTATTGAAAATTCTTATCCTTATCAATAGTGCTATTATAAACATTAGTATTATAATTACTATATCATTATTTCTTTTTAAAGGTCCCTCATTAATGGCAGAGGTAAGGGACATAGCAACTCCTAAGAGACTGACCACATATACATATAATCAGCATCCAAGTCCCATTTCCATCAAGTTAGGACCAGGGAGGGTTAGGCAATGGCTGCTGATGATTCTGCAGGTAGCTCTATAGGCTCTCCTAATTCCCCCCATCCCTAGTTCACAAGGACAGCGAGGTTATAGACACTACTAGAACTATTGAGAGCGGGTCTTGAACTCCCGTCCAGCAGATTGCCAAGCAGGGACGTTTCCAATATGGTACCACATTGTTAACATAACTATTTCACAAGATAATCACATATTCTTCTGTAACAACATAAGAAGGTGATAAGCTTACAGATAAATTTTCCATATAAAACTAGAAAAGCACTCTGAGAGTGCAGACCTCCGCCAAGGCAGTTTATTAACTCGGTCTACATTTTGCTCGACCTTGACCTTTGACCTAGGACTTTCAAAATTGAAATAATAATTAATCCCTGAAAGTTTCACCACTCTATGAGTAAAATTGTGGCCTGGAAGTTGTTCACAAACAGATAAACAGGGGCAAAAACATAACCTCCTTCCAACTTCATTGGTAAAGGTAATGAAAAAAAAGTGAAGCATATTCTACTGACCTCTACGAACAGCCCGATGAAGCAACGACGCCCCAGACGGATCAGTTATGGTCACCGAAGCGCTGTGCTTCAACAAGGTGTCAGCGATGCTTTGCTGCCGTCCCATCAGTGCCAGATCTAGGGCCATGTCGCCATTTTCGTCGGCCTCGTCAAGAACAGCAGGTAACTGGAATGGGAGGCAACAATTGTCAATTCTATGAACATTATTAATACAATAAATTGAAAAAATAGACCTATGAACATTGTTAATCCAGTAAATTGAAAAAGAAACCTATGAACACTAATAGAGTATATTGAAAAGAGACCTATGAATACCGTCAATCCAGTACATTGTAAAACTAAGTAGACCTATGAACATTAATCCAGTACATTGTAAAAAAGAGACCTATGAACATTAATCCAGTACATTGTAAAATAAGAGACCTATGAACACTGTTCAACCTGTACATTGTAAATTAAGAGACCTATGAACATTATTAATCAAGCA